>NC_041403.2:137214283-137514283 GCF_900747795.2 Erpetoichthys calabaricus
ACGGGAGCGTTTCAATAAACTGATTGAAAATAGTTTTGCATTTACCTTTTTAGTAAAAGGTGAGCTTTTAAGCCTGAGAAATCACCCCGTAAATGCACACGTTTAATTGCACATGTGTTAATATGTATGCTTACACAGTATTAAAAGACAGTCAAAAATTAACGTCATTTACCTTCGTTCCCGCGTTTGACTCGTGCTGTAAATCTCTTTCTTGTTTTTAGTTCACGTGATTACGTAGGAGGCGTGATGACGCAACACGTGACTCCGCCTCCTCCATTACAGTATATGGACAAAAAAATATGTTCCAGTTATGACCATTACGCGTAGAATTTCGAAATGAAACCTGCCTAACTTTTGTAAGTAAGCTGTAAGGAATGAGCCTGCCAAATTTCAGCCTTCCACCTACACGGGAAGTTCGAGAATTAGTGATGAGTGAGTCAATCAGTCAGTCAGTCAATCAGTCAGTCAGTCAGTCAGTGAGTCAGTGAGGGCTTTGCCTTTTATTAATATGTATAGATAAACATGTGTGTTTGGGACTTCCTGTGTCTGTCTGTGTTGGTGTCCGGGCCTGGTTTTCCCACAACCCGTTATATAACTCCATGCTGCTCATTCTGCCATGGCAGACATTTCCAAGACTTGATTTTCTTTTTTAATAGCAGTGTCAAAATGTTTTGTGGACCTGAGTAGATCAACATTACGGAAGCGTTCACCTTTCTTTATTTTTAGTTATTGTGTGATGGACGCAGGTTGTTAATTATGTGTTGGAACATTTTGTGTCTTAATATTGTTTGGTTGCTAAATAAAAAAAAAATTATTAAGTGGCCTGAGTCTTAAGATGTGCATCAATTAAAATTAAGGCAAATAATTAATTAGCAAAATCTGGTCACTAATTAAGAAAAGGCTTAAAATGTAAATCTGCATCCACAGTAGCTCTCCAGGGGCCTCATGCATAACACTGTGCGTAGAATTCACACAAAAAAATCCAGATGCATAAATCTGTGTGTTTGCCAACTTCCACGTTCTTCCGGTACATAAATCCCGGTCAGCGTGACAAGTAACGCACGTGCCCGCGCCTGCCGTCACTCCCCAACTCCTACCAGAATTATGCCTCTTTGAATATGCAAATCAATATAAATAGCCCTTAAGCTCAGCGTTCTGTGAAAAGGCAATGGCAAAAGCACAGCGGAAAATAGAAGAATTTCAGCGAATACCAAGTGGAGGCAAGGAAAAACTTACTATTTGTTGGTTTAAACAGTGATATAAACAACAAAAGGAAGTTGATCGAGTGACATTGAGTGTCGGAGAAACTCGAAAGCTCAAGTTCACAAGGTCGCACAGTGCTCGAAATAAAAAAGTTGTCAGGTATCAAAGTCGCCATGAAAAGGCGAGTCTTAGCCCACCGTCTGAGTGTCATATGAAAGCTTATTAGGGTACAGAGAAAAGAAAAAAAAAATAAGGACACAGAGGGGAAAAAAGCTCAAAATGTCAACTTTAATCTTGAAATTTCAACTTTAATCCTGTAGTTTATTTTGTCATTAAAATAAAACATCATAAACTTCATCTTTAAATTATTCCATTTACTAGCTTCTCAAATACCATCATAACTAAAGTAGCACATTAAATGCTTTGTTCTGTATGTGTTCTTCTATGTGCTCTGTGTGTGTGAATCACTACATGCTTCTTAAACTGACTTTTTCTTCCTCCGACAGGACACAGAATTCATTACATTCGTGATATTACAGCTCTCTGAATGATTAAAATACTGAGATGTATACTCATGATGATAGGAGTTAAAGCACATTATTAAACATGGGAACACGCTGGCGCAGTGATAGTGACGAGCTGGCACCCATTCAGAGATTGTTCCTACCTTCCGCAAGATGCTTGCTGCGCGGTGCATAACCTTTGATGAAATAATTTATTGCAGCAGTACTGTCTCTTTCAAATGTACTAACCTCCGATTCCTGTCCTTCCTTTTCTTTCTCCAAGTAATCAATCGCCACACAATCAGCTCTGTAATAGATGTTTAGCCATCTGTAAGCTTAGAACGCCGATTCTTCAAAACTTTTAAGGAACATTAAAATATCTTCATAGTACATGTTTAATTATTCTATCCATCTATCCTTCCAGTGTCGCGCCAGCCCCAGCAAGAATACAGCACTAGGCAGGAACAATCCCTGAAAGGGGTGCCTGTTCCTTGCTAATGCTTCGACATCGTGTTCTAACATGTTTAATTATTAACAATATAGATTATTTAAATGATGTTAACATTTTATCAGTATAATCCATCCATCCATTTTCCAACCCACTGAATCCGAACACAGGGTCACGGGGGTCTGCTGGAGCCAATCCCAGCCAACACGGGGCACAAGGCAGGAACCAATCCCGGGCAGGGTGCCAACCCACCGCAGATCTGTATAATGTAATAAACATATTTAGCTGCATTTCATCTTAAAAATGTCGTCACCATATGTAAATACGCGCTTTATAAAGTGGGTCAGGTTGTGCAATATTATAAGTATTGCAAGTTTACAGTGAGTTAATTATACTTATAAGTACAAACAGTTCTACAAGGAGGACTTGATGGATTGATTAAGTGTGTTTATAGTTCTTGGGATGAAACTGTTTCTGAACTGCGATGTCCCTACAGGAAAGGCTCTGAAGCGTTTGTCGCATGAGAGCAGTTCAAATAGCGCATGGCTGAGGCAGCGTGTGCTAGATGCTGTATACCGATAATTCTCTTTCTGATCAGCTGCTGTAGAGCTGTGATTCCACACTCAGATGCAGTGGGATAAATACTGTGAGTGGTGCATTGAGAATAACAACGCTAAAGCAGCTATGGTATTTGGAATAGTTTGGCCATTCCGTGAACCATTATATTGCTACAGGTTAATTACAATCAGATGCCTTAAACTAATAAACAATATGCTGTTAATTTCAGTGTACATGATAAAGCCGCATCAGGAATGTGGATCTAAAAAAGAAAGGGAAACCACCCTGGAAAAAAAGCACTGCTTTGACGCTTGATTTGCAAAACCAAGCAGAGAACTTGCGTACGCCAGGGTTTGAGCTAGCGTGAAAATGTGCATGGCTTTTCTCCAAGTTTAGGTTTTATAGATCATGATTTGAGTGTGGAAACAGGAGTACACAACATTTTTGTGCGTATGCACTGTTTATACATGAGGCCCCAGGACTGGAGTTGGAGACCCATGGTCGAGACAAAACACTACGGAGCAGTGGGGGACTCCTATTAAAGTATTAGATGCCACAAAGTTGCTAGAGAACAGAGTAGTTGAACACCTCTGGAGAGTACAACTTGTATGGGCTGCATGTAGTGTACTTACACCTATGGTCCAAAAGGAAGATTAAAAAAAGCATGCAACACGGATTGTAGAAGCATGCAGATATGACAATAAAAAATGCACCAAGTTCCCTTTTTCTCATGTCATCTATGGAGTTACCTTCAGAAAATGTTATAAAAGAAGACCCCTTGCATTGCAGCAGTGTCAGTCTGTTCATTAAAAAAACTGGCTGCTTCTAAACTTCAGATCAATTACTTCACAGTAATTATTGTTGTGAGCTTGACATCTTTAAAATTGAATTCCTTTGACTATGAATGCTTTTTGTGAATTCTATACATGCAAGTCTTAGTTGGACTGTTTCTCGCTTTATTTTCCTGTTATTCTGGTTTCTAGAATTGCACACTTTCAAATCATCTACAGTTACCACAACACTACTTGTTTGTTCATGATTGCCACCATTTTGTTGGCTTTGTTGCAAGAATGCTGCTAATACTGTAGTTGACGGGTGGCACGGTTTTATATGTCTCGGCGTATGACATAACCTAGGCAATGCTTTAAATATCAGTGCAACAAATCATTTGTGATTTGCATAAATAAAACAAAAAAACCTTTGTTTTAGTGTCACTCTTGGCAATTCCTTCTCAGCTCTGATTTCTGGTTAGAGTTTTGATTTTGGGTGAAAGATATGTTTTGTTTTCTTGGTTACTAACTTTTTTCCGAATATGACTTATAGTCAATTCCTGGTCCCGTGTGTTTATTTTTTATGCTCCTCAGTTCACCAGGAGTACAGTTATAAAGGCAAGTGATTTACACAACATGCAAGATATTCCTAATTTAATAAATAGCTGTACTTGCACACCAGCAGCTTTCAGAAAACATGAAGCAAAAGTTTGCCGACTAACATAAGCTGTCGTTTTAATTTCTTTGGTAAGTCTGTGCTTTTTCAGTGTGTCATAATTCTAAGCCTTTTATAGACATCTTTCTCTATAAAAGCAGATTAAACGTTCTTTCCCTTTAATTGAGTTTCACAAACTATACTATCTACATCAATTACAGAGTCATACTCAAAATACAGTACTAGCAAAGAGTTCTCATTTACAAACAATACTTTGCTAAGTGTTCGTATTAAAAACATGTTCTTTCTAATTAGCTAACAAGTTTTAGGCTACATGCTCACATAGTGCCTAACAGTTAATGAAAAAGTAGGGACAGTCAACAGTGATATTCTTGCTCAGGGTTGCTATGTGTAAAAATTTCAGTTATGTTATCCTGTAAACGCTAATTACTACTATGCAATATAATTAAACACTCGTGTTATGATCACACATTTCATTAATTTTTTTGCATCTTCTGCCTGAGATAAAATAAAATTTGACTTAAAGAAGTTTTCAGACACATAGAATTCAGTGGTACGACTTATTTTGCAATCAGAAGTTACCCTGAAAAGTTTATTATTATCTACTGTTGTTTTCCCCACCATTTTGGGTATAATTGCATGGTTGTTGCCATGGCCATCTCACATGATGAACAGGGAGTAAGCAGCAGGTGATGTCAATGGCACGTTTGTATAAAGGTCACAGCACGCATTCTCAACTTATCCAATGTTGACTTAAAATAGGTTTTGCTTGTTTTTTCTGTGATTCCTAGCTCTGTACTTTTTATTTTTGATTTTTGGTTATCAATTTGGCTTTGTAAACTTTCTTTCTGATTTTGGCATTGAACCCTGCCTGTTACTGACCACATCTTTTTCTCCTGGCCATCGCTCATAATTTTTTTTACTGACTAGCTTCTTAGTCACTACAATATATAATAATTTGAAATTTGTATCTATTAGATACATTATTATAAATATATATTATAATTATTATTATAATTTTTTTTTTTTGATGATGATGACTCAGGCGCTGCCGAGAGTGGCAGCCTTTTTAGCAGCTCCGTGTACGACTTTATTTTTCTACATTTTTATTTTTATTATTTTTTATTAATCACTTCTATCACTTTCTTTTATGTGGATTTGTTCCCTGGACTCTCTTACTTTTACAACGTGGACATGGATTTTTACATGCCAAGACTCGTCTATTCAAGTAGTCAACTTGTGAATTTCCCCTTGGGATTAATAAAGTATCTATCTATCTATCTATCTATCTATCTATCTATCTATCTATCTATCTATCTATCTATCTATCTATCTATCTATCTATCTATCTATCTATCTATCTATCTAGAACACACTTGAAAATGCATTAATTAATGTGGCACACTGACTAAATTATTCAAGCACAACTAATTTATTCATTCATTTATTAATTCATTAAGCTGCAAAGATATACAGTACTGTGTGTTGCTTATGACCAAAGATCAAGTTTATTAATAGTGCATTATATATATCTAGATAATTCAAAACCATTTACAATTGATTTAAAATTGCTACAAATCATAACTCAATATTGGCATCATCACAATCTGGACCAGAATTTGCTACTGGCCCTAAATGCATTTCATTTTTTACAAGGTTTTCCATATGCCTGTTTATTCATGATCGAATTGGCTTGTCCTTCTAGAGCCTAACATGACAGCATCAGTCACAAGGCAGAAATCAATAATTCTGTCCAATGACCCGCACAGTTTAAAGATAGCATCATTTCCTACTATGCTCTTTTCAAAACTAGTTACAATTTGCCTAGAATTTGTGAATGAAAATGTCATGATATCTTAATTGTTACAAACTTTTCAGTTTGATAGTGGGCCTAATTTATCCTAAAGTGCCATCTCCTGGGCTGCATTTGATCCAATGGTGTATATTGAAATCAGAAATCAGTGCTTTCTTCTTCAAATCTAGGTAGTTTGTTGACACTTGTGATGGTTGAGCTTTGCTTTACTATGTTTCACACACCAAAGATACTTCAAAGGAAAATCTGCCAACCTTTGCACAAAGATGTTCATGATGGTTGGGCAACAGACAAATTAACTGAGGTTCTTTAATGGCACAATTTCAAAGATTGCTCCTATGGATTTCCAGACAACCCAAGTTTTAGTAATTGATTACCAGGAGGGGTGCCATTGTGCTGCTTCTCCTTTGTAAAATTTCAAGATATCATTGGGATGTGAAACTAGAGCAAGGATAAATTGTGTGCTTTTACATGGAAGAGAACATCAGCAATTGGTAGGTTACTATTCAACACATTTTCATTTCTACATGTTGTCATGGATGGCCAGGATGCCTCTTCTCTGGGAGGCCCGGGGGAGAAAGCCTGCTCAGGACAGTACCTCCCCGGAATGCTAGATGGCAGCCCCCCTGGGTTGCATTTTGGCCTAGGACTCCTACAGGACTTCATGGGAGTTGGAGTTTGGTGCTGCCCTGTTGGGATCCAGGGTGTCACCAGGGGGTGCTGCAGCTGCTGCTGAGCCCTGGAAAGCAGCTCTTCCAATACACCTGGAGCATTTCCGGGTGGGCTATAAAAGGTGCCCATAGCCACCACTCCAGGAGCCAGAGTCGGGAGGAGGGAGACAAAGCTTGCCGAGGAGGAGTGGAGGAGAAAAAGAAGTAGAAAAAGGAAAAGATTTGTGTTTATTTATTGTGCTTGTGTTTGGGGCTGTGTTGCTGTGCTTGTGGGAGACGGGGAAGATGTTTCCCACAAGGGAAAAGAAAAAATAAAAACCCTGTGTGCTTTGAATTGTGTCCTGTGCCTGTCTGGGTCAGGGCTGGCCTTTACAGTGTTTTAGTTTTATTTCAGTTAGTTTGAGTATACAGTACAGTTTTGAGTTCAGTTTAGTTTTTGTTTTTCACATAGCCTTTAGTTATTTTGGTTAACAAAATGCTTTTTTAGTCATTTTAGTTACACTTTTCTTTAATGATTATAGCCTTGTTTCAGAGTTACCACACCTCACCTTCCCACTTCTTTGCATTTATGAAAATTTCTGGCTGGCATTTTTGAAGAAACTGCATTTGTTTTACTGGTCTAACAAAAAGCAGTTAAAGATAAGAATTTTTTTTGTTTTGAAAATAAAAAGCAAACATATCTTGGATATATTACATACTGTATAACAACATACAATTTGATGACAAAATAATATTTTCAGTTGATACATGTTTTTTTTTTTTCCTTTTTTTCTTGTCGCTATTGAAAGGAATAGGAGGGCAGTATTACATTACATCTTAGCTAAGTCAAGTGGTATTATTTTCTGCAAACTATGAATCCTTACATCAAAAGGCACTCAATGTGAACACAGCATTAAAGGATAAATTCAGCACTTTTCAAGTCGAAGTCATTTCTTCACAAACATAGTGTATATGCATTTGCCACATAAAATTGTGTTCTACAGTTAAGCATTTTCTATGAATTACAAAACATTCTCGACCACCCTGGCATTTTACCATGGAGGCTATGAGGCAAAGACCATCATTGGAAAATAAAAGCTTGAAAACTTACCAAATATGTCAACTTTTCAGGCCAGGAAAGTTAATTGATCATTGATCCGAGTCTTGAGTTTACACAAACATTGTAAAACAGCTTATACATGTCAATTTCAATCAAAAAAACACCAATATTATTATGAGATTCAGCCATTTTAAAAGCAGACTGGCTTGTTCATGCTCTATCAGTGCATGCCTTCCTCCACAATAACCTTTCAACTGGGGGGGTGGTTTCATCTCTAAAGTCCAAATCACAATTTGGCATGCTGATTTACTTCTGTATTTATTGTCATGGAAGCAAATAGAAAACACAGCCTTACTACAAGAAAAATAGTTCCACATACTTGTGATAAAATGATTATTTCCAGATCCCTTTTGTTATCACAAGCATGCATTGGAAACACGGAAGGCATGTTTTCTTATACTGAAACTTTTCCCGCTTTAAAGTGAATGTTTTTTAGGATTTTATTTCGTACCAGTAACGGCGGACTGCATAATAATGTGCAGTGAATACACTTGACTTGAGCATTCCTAGTTTTCACTCTTTCTCTGTACGTTTAGCATTCATTTGCTCAGAGGTTGATGCGCTTGCTGCTTCCTGAGCAGCTCTTCTTTTTTCCACCCTAGCGGCCTGCTTCTTCTCTTCTTTTGCAAGAGTCTTTTTGCATTAAAACTGATTAAGTCAGTGTTTGTTTTGCAATTTCTTAGTACGTTTTCTTTCATTTTTCACTTAAGCTGGTGCTTAAGTCTTCAATCTGCCTTAAGAATGATTTAAGATATGAAGAGGTAGGGGAATTCACGGCGAAGGTGTTAGGGATGAGAATGACGTCTGTACACATGCGGCACACAACTGCCCTGCTGGCCACTGCCAAGAGTTGATTCTACAATAAAATAAAATAAAAATAAAAAGAGGAATAACGTTGGATGTCAATCATCACCCCGAAAGCGGATAGTAGATGTCACATAGTATATGTGTACCAAATTTCAGGCCAACAGGTCAAACGGTTTCTGAGCTACAGGTGATTTAAAATCCTGGACAGACAAACGAACAGCCATGTTAACATATTATATATAAAGATAATGCTCCATGCCTTAAAGTTTCCATTATAAAACATAAAGACAGTTTGTAAATTACAGAAATATGCTTAACATTACAACACAATTTCATTTGGCAAATTCATATACTGTATACTATGTTTGTGAAGAAATAACATCAATTTGAAAAATACCACACATTTTTTAAAGTCCACTTTAGGCATCGAGCTTGTAGTCAAGATAAGATCACAAACAAGGGCTCATCTGGAAAGATGTCAAAAAGCAAAGGCGTGAAGGAGATGAGACAAGTGTGAAAGATGAAAAAGGAACATTGGAGGAGTGTGATTAAGTGGCCCATCCATACCACTATGTGAACAGGTAAACCCTGTGGGCCACTTGATCTTTTCCCTTTTTAGCTCCGCATTATATTTTCTGTTCTCTCTGTTGTGTTAAGAATTTCCTTATAAATGTCCACTGCCCTTCCATGTCTTCATTTGGGTTCAGTGCTCACACATAGATGCCTCTGTAGATAACAGATCAACTTATAAGGTAATGTGCTTTTTAATGATGATGATATGAAAAGTTACGCATGATGAAAATGCTCTGCAGGGATGACTACTATTATTTCAGCATATTTAGCTGCTATGATAAACTGTTGGTATAAATGATGTTACATTTAGATCAGCCTCCAGTTTGTAGGATGGCTTCTTAACAGTTTTTCTTCTTGTAGCTTTTATGAAACATCAACTCCATTTTGTTTGTTGAGGTTGCAACTGCTAAATTATTACATGAATACAGCTTTTCCTGACAGTTTAAATTAAACTTTGCAATCTGAATTACTGACCATCCAACATGATAATAAATCCATGAAGGAAATAATAAATAAATACATGAAGTCATCTGGAGATGTAAGTGATGTGAAGTTATTCATCTGACTGGCAATATGTCAAAAGGACCAGGACAAAATTCCGCATCCCTTAACCAACACCAACAATGGCAACTGAGCGTTTTGTTTCATTACTATTATCTTCTTCATTCACTAAAATTAAAGATACTTTTTTGACAAGCATTTCAGTATTTTGTCACATGGAAAGAAAAAAAAACAACATGAAGGCTTGCAATTTGATGCCTGTTAATCTTTTTTGGCAGGCCTTTTAATTTTTAAATCCTCAAAGAAAGGTCATTGGATTCATTAACCTGACTTTCAAGTTATTATTTAAAATCTTACAATTTATTCTTCATACATGTTAGCGGATTAAATATTTAAATAGATGATTCCTTGTAAGGCAAGGATACAGTACTGGTAAATTTTAATTATTGAACAACACCATATATATAACAACTGTTCAATGATCAAAATTTACCAGTACCGTATCCTTTCCCTACAAGGAACCTATGAGGAGATGACCTTACATTTCTGTTTATATACTGTAAGTAGCCTTTTCATACTATTTTTTCATCTTCTTACATATTTGGTATAAATAAACTGTTTAGGACACTGTTACGGAGGAAGTGCCCTGTAAAATTTTTGGCATTCGACTGGGAGAAGAAAATCCAAAATGGTCAAACAGAATCTAAGTTAGGAGGCAAGGAAGCACAGAGCACAGAGCACAGAGTCAGCCACATAAGCTAAGAACCTATTACCAAAATGCAAAGCATAGACTGTCAGAAAATTAAAATCCTAACAATAAAGTCTCCTTGGAAGCAACTTTTGGCTTCCTCTATCGCTAACGTAAGTGGCAAAGAAAAAAAAATCTGTCCAAAACAAGAATACCAGACATGTGTATGCTGCTATATTCATGGTAGTGGAATGATGACATCCCATGCCATGCTGTAGGCAGTCATAATGTAGCAGTGGGATGCCATTGTTACAAACAAAATGTTCATAGTCTTCAAATGTAATACGAAATTGCAACATGCACAAATACCCTATGATGATGTCATTGAAAATAAAGATTAAAAAAAAAAAACGTGATGGGCTAGAATAATATATCACAGTAAGATCATTAAAGACACACAGTCAATTAAACATTAAATTATGTAACCATAACTCTTTGCTGTTCAGTTGGTCACTGTATACATTTAGATTACGGTAGATAATGTTGTCAGTTGTAGTGATTTACTTCTTCAAAGCTCCTAACGTACTACAGTGCATCCGGAAAGTATTCACAGCGCATCACTTTTTCCACATTTTGTTATGTTACAGCCTTATACCAAAATCGATTAAATTAATTTTTTTTCCTCAGAATTCTACACACAACACCCCATAATGGCAATGTGAAAAATGTTTACTTGAGATTTTTGCAAATTTATTAAAAATAAAAAAATTGAGTAAGCACATGTACATAAGTATTCACAGCCTTTGCCATGAAGCTCAAAATTGAGCTCAGGTGCATCCTGTTTCACCTGATCATCCTTGAGATGTTTCTGCAGCTTAATTGGAGTCCACCTGTGGTAAATTCAGTTGGTTGGACATGATTTGGAAAGGCACACACCTGTCTATATAAGGTCCCATAGTTGACAGTTCATGTCAGAGCACAAACCAACCATGAAGTCAAAGGAATTGTCTGTAGACCTCCAAGACAGGATTATGTCGAGGCACAAATCTGGGGAAGGTTACAGAAAAATTTCTGCTGCTTTGAAGGTCCCAATGAGCACAGTGGACTCCATCATCCGTAAGTGGAAGAAGTTTGAAACCACCAGGACTCTTCCTAGAGCTGGCCGGCCATTTAAACTGAGCGATCGAGGGAGAAGGGCCTTAGTCAGGGAGGTGACCAAAAACCTGATGGTCACTCTGTCAGAGCTCTACAGGTCCTCTGTGGAGAGAGGAGAACCTTCCAGAAGGACAACCATCTCTGCAGCAATCCACCAATCAGGCCTGTATGGTAGAGTGGCCAGACAGAAGCCACTCCTTAGTAAAAGGCACATGGCAGCCCGCCTGGAGTTTGCCAAAAGGCACCTGAAGGACTCTCAGACAATGAGAAAGAAAATTTTCTGGTCTGATGAGACAAAGACTGAACTCTTTGGTGTGAATGCCAGACGTCACGTTTGGAGGAAACCAGGCACCGCTCATCACCAGGTCAATACCATCCCTACAGTGAAGCATGGCGGTGGCAGCATCATGCTGTGGGGATGTTTTTCAGCGGCAGGAACTGGGAGACTAGTCAGGATAAAGGGAAAGATGACTGCAGCAATGTACAGAGACATCCAGAGCGCTCTTGACCTCAGACTGGGGTGACGGTTCATCTTTCAGCAGGACAACGACCCTAAGCACACAGCCAAGATATCAAAGGAGTGGCTTCAGGACAACTCTGTGAATGTCCTTGAGTGGCCCAGCCAGAGATCAGACTTGAATCCGATTGAACATCTCTGGAGAGATCTTAAAATGGCTGTGCACCGACGCTTCCCATCCAACCTGATGGAGCTTGAGAGGTGCTGCAAAGAGGAATGGGCGAAACTGGCCAAGGATAGGTGTGCCAAGCTTGTGGCATCATATTCAAAAAGACTTGAGGCTGTAATTGCTGCCAAAGGTGCATCGACAAAGTATTGAGCAAAGGCTGTGAATACTTATGTGCATGTGATTTCTCAGTTTTTTACTTTTAATAAATTTGCAAAAACCTCAAGTAAACTTTTTTCACGTTGTCATTATGGGGTGTTGTGTGTAGAATTCTGAGGAAAAAAATGAATTTAATCCTTTTTGATATAAGGCTGTAACATAACAAGATGTGGAAAAAGTGATGCGCTGTGAATACTTTCCGGATGCACTGTACATACATACAAACAGAACATACTCACATACATTCAAAGAACATGAGGGCCAAACAAACTGGATAACCCAGCAGTTAAAATGTACTTACTTGGTCCAAAGCTGATTGAGAAGGCACTTACAAATGCCATCAAGCTGATCAGCACAAGCCAGTTGAAGATATTGTGTTCAATGGTTTGTGAAAACATCTGAGGCTTTAATGTCAGTGGCTTTACTGGCATTATTTGAGAGGCAGATTGTGACTCAGAAGTTGTCAGTGACAAATCAAAAACAGATGCATTAGACACTGCAGAAATACTGATATTCTGATGCATTTCAAGATGTAGACTGCTACTTAAAGCCAATGTTTGGTTTGTGCTTGGAAATAAGTGAGATGTTTCATTCACAGACATGTTTCCAAACTGGGTGCACTTGGTTCTGTTCTGTTGAAGTGAAGCACTGTGGCTCAAAATTCCAATGAAAATTAGAGATAGTGACATCACAGTGCAGCCCAACAGGAGTAGTACCCTTCTTCCAACTCGGTCAGCACAACTCATAGCAACCAGGGTGGCAAAGACTTTAACTACACCGAGTCCCACAGAAGCCAGAACTGCTGAGGCATCACTGTGAAAACCAACAGAGTGGAAAATGGTTGAAGCATAGAACAGAACATTTGGCTGACCAGTGAACTGCTGAAAAAGCACCAACCCTAAACCAATCAGCATCCTGGTTCTCATGTTATCTTTCTTCTGAAAGAGATAGAGGAAACTGTAGTGCTGGACAGCATTTCCATTCTCCTGCTCATCCATTCTGTTTAACTCCACCAGCCCAGACTGGATTGGTCTCTCTAGATCAACTTTTTTAGAACCTGTTGGTGAAGATGGCAGCAATAAGATGCAAATTAATTGAATCACAGATGGGATGATGGCGAGTCCAAACATATACCTCCAACCTCTTGTGAAGTCAGAAAAACAGTAGTTCATAGAATAAGCAACCAAGATGCCAACAGTAATCCCAGCTTCATAAAGAGACACAAGCATCCCTCGGCGATGGGGAGCAACCATCTCTGAAATGAAAATGCAGCAGGATATGGAGGAAATGGATATGGCGAAGCCCACAGTAATCCGACCGAACACCAAGGGAATGAGAGATCCAGAAAGGGAAAGCATCAGACTTCCCCCAAGTATAAGCAGGTTGCTAAACAATACTGCCTTTCTCCTGCCATAACTATCAATGAGGATTCCACCCACTAGAGATGCCAAGAGGGCACCAAGCAGGAGAGCGCTCACAACAAATTCCTGTTGGAAACAGGCAAGCTTGAACTCCACCTGCAGCTGAAGGAGTGCTCCAGAGATTATTCCCAATTCATACCCAAAAACAAGTCCTCCTAGTGTTGATACCACAGGGGGCAAAATGGAATGGGCAACATCTAAAAGGAAAAATCAGACAGAAAAAGGATATTCAGTGAAGGATACAACCAGCAATAAAATTCCGTCAATCTGTTTAAAACTGAATATGTACAGCACCATACCCGTGAAGAAAAGCTGCAGAAGTTAATCAGACATGTGAAGTCATGCAGTGTGAAATTTACCATCTATACACTTGGAAGAGACATGCCTATTAAACCTGTAAGAAGAATAATCTCATTTGCACCCTGAGAATACTAATATCAAAAAGATAATATAAATATATAAATATACTAACATTCTGAAACTTTCTTAGTTTAGTTCAGGGTTACAGTGAGCTGGCACAATTATCCCTGAACTACTCCAGTCTAGAGCTTAACAGGGCCAATTTAGAGTCACCAGTTAACATAATCTTTACTTCATTAGGGATGTTGGAAAAACACCAATGGACAGAACATGCTAACTCCACACAGACATCAAGTGGATGTGGAATTCAAACCCAGAACACTGAATTCATGAAGTAGCAATGCCACTCAAACCCAGTTCCCTTCCAGGAAACCCATAGGTAAATCTGAAATTGACCCCCATCCATTATTCATGCCCCACAGTCCATTCATGCATATACACAGCGCTACAAAGTACATCATTATGTCAGTGAACATATTTAAGACTTGCTGTTTCACTCGGCTTCTCCTGGGAAATTTCGTAAGACAGTCAGTTACAGTGTCATTGTTTATTTGGGTGTATACGTATCCAAAGTACTATATAACTAAAATTCTCTGTATACAATATTTGTAGTATTTTTGTCCAAGGACTAATATTATTGGCATGGTAGCATTGTAGCGGTTAAGGCTTTAGACTTCATACCCTAAGATTATGGGTTCAAATCCCACTGCTGGCTCTGTGTCATCATGAGCAAGTCACGTCACCTGCTTGTGATCGAATTGGAAAAACAAGAGAAATGTAACAAATTGTATCTCAAATGTTGTACGTCACCTTGGATAAAGACATCAGTAAAATAATCTGTAATAATAATAATAATAATAATATTAGGCTACTGGATCTGCTTACTCTTGAACATGCTATAGACAATTATCCACGAGGAAAACATACATGCATTAGATCAGTTCCTACTTTTTTCTTTTCGTAGTGACTCGGTTTAAGTTGATGGTCATAACAAAACAGGTTTATGGGAAAGTGTATTCTTTTCAGTTGAAATGGGAGATCAGTAGGTATAATGAGAAATTTGAACCTATATTATTATAAATTTTAGATGTTTACTATTTTCAATTGTTTACACTGTTCACTTAAGTGCAGTTTGTCTTTTTATGCTTTTCTTCAGTTGTTTTTAGTCCCCCTGTGAATGAAAATGGAAAGCAGTGTTTAAAGTGGATATAAATAAATACCATTACCCTATGTGTTACACGGATGTATTAATGTAATGAGTGTGGAGCATGGAACATTTCTCCTTTACAAATTCAAGCCCCAATATCTAATACTGGGCACAATTTTAAATCTGATTTACAGTTTCTGAGTTGGCCTTGAATTTCAGCTTCACTGTTTCATGTGCAGTATGAGAAGGGCTGCAATTCCCAACTGCATATAAAGACTGGGCTTTTATAAAATCGCAAGAATTTCTGTCACGTCAGAAATTTCAGCCAGCTGTCTTGTAGTGTAAGCAGTCTCACAAGTCGATTTTCTGATGTTGCTATCAAATTTCATTCTGCATCGAGCTGTATATTGAGTGTTGCAATTGTCATGCTCATTTTCACATTTTTTACTTCAAAAATGTAATCATCATACAGCAGCACATATACAATTAAATGGCCAATAACAAAAGCATCTTAGGAAACCTCTACTGGAAGAACCCAAAATAAACACTGTGACGATGTGGGTCCAGCTTCATGCTCCCTCTTCCAAATTTGGGAGCCCTCGAACCCAACACCGTCAGTAATGTAACCGGATGAAATGGTCTGATGGAAACAAATCAAACTGAGCAAGGGGATGCTGCAAAAGAGTGAACAAGTGCTTTTATTAAAAAAATCAGTGTCCAAAGTGCAGTGCTTCAAAAACGTTCACAATAAATAAATAATCCATAAAAACTGGGCAAATAAAAGTGGAGGTTAAAATAATTCAAATAAATAAATCCAGGGCGGCACGGTGGCACAGTGGTAGCGCTGCTGCCTCACAGTTAGGAGACCCGGGTTCACTTCCCGGGTCCTCCCTCCAAGGAGTTTGCATGATCTCCCCGTGTCTGCATGGGTTTCCTCCGGGCGCTCTGGTTTCCTCCCACAGTCCAAAGACACGCAGGTTAGGTGGATTGGCGATTCTAAATTGGCCCTAGTGTGTGCTTGGTGTGTGGAGGTGTTTGTGTGTGTCCTGCGGTGGGTTGGCACCCTGCCCGGGATTGGTTCCTGCCTTGTGCCCTGTGTTAGCTGGGATTGGCTCCAGCAGACCCCTGTGACCCTGTGTTCGGATTCAGCCAGTTGAAAAATGGATGGATAAATAAATCCAATTAAAAAGAGGTTAAAAACAACAGACTGGAATCTGTCATCTTTAAAAGCCTGGTGCCCTCTTCTTTCTTCTACTTAGCAGCTCCCTTGTTTCTTCCATCGGGCTTTGCAACAGAGGAGTCGTCCTACTTGCAGCTGAAGCTCCATTTCAGTACCGTAGTCAGTGGCTGAAGGTTGAAATGGATAATCAAGATAATAGCTGGTATATATCTATGATCTAAGAGTGCTGGTAGTCAACAGAAAAAAACAGCAGTTGCTAATCATTGAGATTTGCTTCTTCCTCAAGCTTCACCATACTTTCTCTTTCCATTCTACAATGTGATCATGTCTCTTTTTTTCTGTCCAGGACAGCATCCTGTCTTCAGTCATCTGTCCACCCTGTTGGTTAATGGTGCTACACGCATGGCCCATTAATCGCTTCTGCTGCATCCTTCCTTTGCATAAGGCATGCTTTCAGAGCTGTTGTTAGCATGTAAGTCAGTGTAATATTAAAAAATATTAAATGTATTGACACATAAAAAAATAGGTCAACCAATTTTCTTTTTTCTATAACATCACCAAATTTCAATCAAATCCATCAAGGCATTTTTGAGATTTTGGGATATATAGTTTTTCTAATGTAATGGGGTGATACCACTAAATATTGATATATTGAAATGCCTTTTCTAAGTGGATACCTACTGACCTAGATGTAGAAGTGTGTTTTTGTTGTTGAATGAGTGAGTGACTCAGTCAGGTCAGTCAGTCAATTTCGCATTTTATATACTGTATATATATATAAATATATATCCATCTATTATATAAAAAAAAAAAGTGATCATCTCAGAGAGACACTCTGAAGTCCTGCGAGACTTCTTGCACATCATGTCCTACTTACAAACAATTTATCGGAGACACTTTTGTCTCACTTCCTTGTCTCGTGGGATGTTAAAGGACAGCTGCTGTACAGGCTTTTAAATGATCGTTGCGCAGCGTGACATGCAGATCACGCAGCTTGGTAGCAGCAGCTGCTGTACAGGCTTTTAAATGATCGACGCACAGCATGACATGCAGATCACGCAGCACGGTAGTGGTTTTTAAATGATCGACGTGCAGAGTGATATGCAGATCACAGAGCTTGGTAGTAGCAGCTGCTGCACAGGCTTTTAAATGATCGACACTCAGCGCGACATGCAGATCACGCAGCATGGCAGCTGATCTGTCTTTAGCATGCGTTCAGCACCAACCTTCACAACGCGAGTGGCAGAGAAGTTAGTCTGCTGCACACTGCTATGAGCACTAAACCTGATTGTTAGCCTAGTTACTGTAAATATGTACTAAGACCAGATCAGCACAGGATCATCCTGAATTCTGCAACTGACTCTTTGGCCCTGACCTGGCATTCACTTTTGACTATAATATTTCGCTAAGCACTTCTATCTCCTGGTTATGTTTGTGCTCGCAAATATCCTTTCGACAAGTGTGCCATAACGAACAGAAAATCATCAACTTCTAAATCTGCAACACTAAACTTTTAGGTGTTATTTTATAGAAATAAGGAACAAGATCTTTAGATGAGAATATAAAATGCCACATGGCTTGAGTGCTTGTAGATACTGTACGTGCCCTGCGTACTTTATAAAATGTAAAGTTTATTATGGCATTAGAGAGTGGCGCCATGTTGCATGTTGGTTGAAAATACAAGTTAAGAATTTGATTGTAATAATAATAATATTGTACTCTGTGCAAACGTAACAAGCTACTGCTATAACTACAATTACAGCAACACATATGCATACCAAAATGAGGTCTTACACTTTCTCAAATGTATCATGCACACGTCAGACCAGGTAAGATTGAGGAGATTAGAAGGCTTAACACGTGGCTCAAATCTTTGTGTAGGTTTGAAGGGTTTATGGGACAATGGAACTCCTTTTGGAACAGATGGCACATGTTCTGTGGCAACGGGTGACATATGAACCAAAGGGGCACCAGTGTGTTCGGGAGACTTATGAGTAGGTTATTCGAGGATTGTTTAAACTAGGGAATGGGGGAAAGGGAGTTTAGGAAAGGCCAGATTTAGAACTGTACACGTAGGAACAAACAATAGTTTAAAAATAAAAATGCATAGTAATGTAAATTCTAATCCAACATTTAAATGTAAAAGTAAAATGAGTAACACATTAAAAATAGCTTGCCTTAATGCTAGAAGTATCAAAACCAAAACATGCAAGTTGGAATTATATGTAGAACAGCATCGTTATGCTATTATAGCAATAACAGAAATTTGGCTAAACAACAAAGATAGGGATTAGTATAACTTAGTGTGATATTCAGGGTAGACTAAACAGAAAAGGAGGTGGGGTTGTAATTTATGTCAAGCATAATTTAAAAAATGCAAGTCTTCTTCGGTTGGATGATGAGCCCCATCTTAGTGAGGACATGTGGATTCACCTGGAAAGTATTAGGGAAAGAAGGATATTAGGTAGACTAAAAGACAGTTAGAAAGAAATATAGCAGATAACATAAAAGATGACCCAAAGAGTTTTTTAGCAGAAAAAGAACAGTCAAGGAGGAGGTGAAGTGCATCAGGAATAGAAAAGGGGAATTAAAAAATGCAGACAGTGAAATAGTGAATACTCTAAACTCTCATTTTTCTAAGGTCTTCCTATGTGCGTAAGTAGATAACCTCCCATCAGTAAAAGGGACTACCAACGAGATACTGAGGGATTTAGAAATCGTGGAGGTAGAAGTGCTGCTTAGATTAAATAGGCTGAAATCAAACAAATCTCCAGAACAAGATAATATTTACCCTCGAGTTCTTAAGGAGGTTAGCGAGTACATATATAAAGCCTTGATGGATATTTTTAGGAAGTCACTGTGCACTGGTGAAATTCAGAAGGACTGGAAAAATCGCAAATATTATCCCATTATAAAAACAGGGTGACTGGGCAGATCCATGCAACTATAGGCCAGAAAGCTTAACGTGCATCACAGGGAAATTAAAGGAAGGAATTATTAAGGATAAGATTGAGCAACACATGGCAAGAACAGGAGCTTTACTGAACAGTTAGCAAGGTTTCAGAAGAGGGAGGTCATATTTTACTAACATGTTGGAATTCTATGAGGAAGCAACAAAAGGGTGTGGTCAATGTGGAGCATATGATATTATTTATCTGGACTTTCAGAAAGCATGTGACAAGATGCCACATGAGAGTTTGGACATCAAACTAAAACAAAATTGGGAGTTCGGGGTCATGTTAGTTAATGGGTGCAAAAGTGGTTCAGGCACAGTAACTAGAGTTGTGATGGTGCGTGGAATCTTATCAGACCTGGCTGATGTTAAGAGTGGCATTCCACATGTATTTGGTGCTAGCGCCACTGCTATTTTTAATATATATAAATGATTTGGTTAGGAATATAAGTAAAAAGCTGGTTACGTTTGCAGATGATATAAAGATAGTTGGATTTGCAGATAATCTGGAATCTGTTGAATCATTACAAAGGGACTTGAACAGCAAACAGGCCTGGGCAGATTTGTGACAGATGAAATTTAACACCTCCTTCTTCTTCTTCTTTCAGCTGCTCTCGTTAAGGGTTGCCACAGCGGATCATACTTTTCCATATATTCCTGTCCTCTGCATCATGCTCTGTCACACCCATCACCTGTATGTTCTCTCTCAACACATCCATAAACCTTCTCTTAGGCCTTCCTCTTGCCTAACAGCTCTATCCTTACCATCCTTCTCCCAATATACCCAGCATCTCTCCTCTGTACATGTCCAAACCAACACAATCTCGCCTCTTTGGCTTTGTATCCCAACCATCCAACCTGAGCTGACCCTTTAATGTACTCATTTCTAATCCTGTCTATCCTTGTCACACCCAATTCAAATCTTACCATCTTTAACTCTGCCACCTCCAGCTCTATTACCTGCTTTCTGGTCAGTGCCACTGTCTTCAGCCCATATAACAAAGCTGGTCTCACTACCGTCCTGTAGACCTTCCCTTTCACTCTTGCTGATACCCATCTGTCTCTACCCAATCCACCCATTTGTCCTCTTCCTAGCTGTCCTTACTTCCTCCTTACTAATCCTGATTCACTATCTCCACATCATCCAACCTTCTCAATCTCTCACTCTCTTCATCCATCAGCCTCTCAAAGTACTCTTTCCATCTGCTCAACACACTCTCCTCGCTTGTGAGTATGTTTCCATCTTTATCCTTAATCACCCAAACCTGCTGCACATCTTTCCCAGCTCGGTCCCTCTGTCTAGCCAATTGGTACAGGTCTTTTTCTCCCTCCTTAGTGTCCAGTCTCTCATACAACTCATCATACGCCTTTTCTTTAGCCTTCGCCACCTCTCTCTTCACCTTATGCCTTATCTCCTTTTACTCTTATCTACTTTTTACATCTCTCTGACTATCCCACTTCTTCTTCGCCATCCTCTTCCTCATTGTTATTTTAAAAAGAGTTCATCAAGAACATGGGGACACAGAGGGAAATTTGTTATGGGTAAATTTCACAAAAACATTAAGATGTTTTTCTTTACACAGAGTACCACAGACACTTGGAATAAGTTACCAAGTAGTGTGGTAGACAGTAGGACTTTAGGGACTTTCAAAACTAGACATATTTTTTTAGAAGAACAAGTGGATAGGACTGGCGAGCTTTGCTGGGCTGAATGGCCTGTTCTCGTGTAGATTGCTGTAATGTTTTATAAATTCGGTTTGAAATGGCTTTTTTGTTTATTTTAATTTTTTCTTTACTTAAAGCTAATTTTTCCAAATTGAACTTATATTTTTTGTGTGTGCAACCTTAGTTGGTTAGTGCATGATTGTAGTTTAATCATCCTCCCTGCCACCTCTTCCTCTCCTACCATGGCCCTTTCCCCAAGGCTGGGTACATTGTAATGCTTTTAAGGCCTTTATCCATGGACCGGTAGAATTAGACTCTTAGCCACTGCCACATCAAATGACTTCCAGTTGGGGGGTGTCAAACTTTAAGAGTACAATTAATGATCTTGTCACCGCCTGAGTATGTCAATTTGCACAACAAGAATTCACAGGGAATTTGAAATTATACGACTGCATGATGACTTTCCAGCATATTATCACATTTCCAAAGTATCACGAGCTTGCTCCATTACTGACAACAAATATCGTACTGCCTGAAGAAGCTAGTGCCTATAGAAAGGGTTTACAGGTATGGCGAGTTCAGCTACAATCTGGGCCCTTTTTCTCTATTTTGCATTGCATCATTATGCTTAAAACATGAGACATCAGACAGACAAGACTTTCTTCTGTTTGTGTGATTCAAAACAACCACATTCCTTATTCTTTGTAGCTTCATTAAATTAATTGCACTTCTTGGTAAGTGATCAGATTGTAAGCTCTCATGGGCACAGAGCCTGCGACTTAAAACAAAATCAAACCTGTTCCAGATTAGTTGGACTGAGTTGCTGGGCATGTCACATTACATGAGGAGTGTGCCACAACTGAACCTGACCCACTGATTATGTAAATGAAGTCTATGACTGAAAATCACTGGAAAGTCACATGGATTTATTTGCAATTGCCAGGTCAGTGTCATTATGACATCTTCCCATAGCCCAAACAGAGTTAGGTAACTTTCTGTTGGGACTATTTACAATTAAAACAGAAAGAACTTAATTCTCACATCTTTATTTATGATTAAAACAAATAATTGCATTCTCACATTTCTATTGTCATATGGGAGCAAAAGTTTGTATACTTAAGTTTAAAAACAAGGCTATGAATGTAAAACAGTTGATGAGTTAAAGCAGACTATGAAAAACTAAAGCATACAATCCAAATGAATGCATTATAAGCAATTACACAGATACAAAGGTGCTCTTCATGCCATAAAACACAGTTTGTTTAAAAGTGATTTAAGCCAATGAATGAGTACGTGGGAGGCGGTTTGCATACTTTATAATACTCATATAGGCAGCTCTAACAACCATCCCCAGAAATTATCACTCAGTACTATTTTCAATACAAAAAAGATCCCAAATGACACACCAGACAACATTATCTTATACAGAACCTTTTCTATAATGTGCACATTCCGATGTTTAATACAATTGATTAAAATCTACTTTTTTTCACCTTGAGCACAGATTAAGTTACTTGATAAAAGTCACAAAGTGAGCTGGAGATGATGACTAGACTTGCAACTTTTGTGCTTCAGTCCAGTGCTTTGGCCCCTTTCAGCACAACGTTTGCTGAAACAGCATTCTTGATCATCTTATACTCATTGACTCTGTCTCATAATGACACTTCGTCCACATGATCTAGGTGATACTGCAGTGATAGAAGGTTAGATATCTAGAGTTAAACATCTGTAGCACACTTACCCATCCTGCTGCAAAATGCTAAAAGGACTTAGGTGACTTCTGATATCAGCATTCTAAATGACTCTTCAGAAATAAGAGATGGTCTACCTGAATTTCAGAAGGTGACAAATAAAAATAAAAAGCTTAACATCACACCAAAAAACATTCTATGCAACAGTGAAATGAAACCCTTTTGCATGCTGAATTACCAAAAAAAAATCAAAGAAACTGCTTATTAAAAGGAATGCAAATAAAATTCAATAAAGAGATGCAGATAATACTGGAGAAGATTGTATATTCTGTTACCATGGTTACTTGCAGGCTGAAGCACACATGACAGAGGACCCACTTCACAGTAAAGGGACAAGAGACTGCCAATAGCTACTATGGGTCCTTGTACTGATTGAGTGTAACATTCAACATTTTATTTTTCTTCTGCTACAATAAGAAAAATAAAATACATTTCAACATTTTATACTTGAGTTCTGTTAAAAAATAGTTAAAAAATAGTCAGCTTTCCATTCCATGGTCACAAATTTAATTTGTTGCAGTATCAGGTCTAACAGTATTTGCTAAGAAGGAAAAGCTCCCTGTGCTACATCAATCCTAAATATAGAAACACATCATCTAAGCTCATGTCACACGATTCACATACAATGTCTGAAAAATGAAAAAAGTCACAAACAAAATGGTGCTAGTGTGAAATTTAAACTAGCACATTAACAGATTTGAAGGTACACCGTCTCAAAAAAGAATACGTGCCTGGGGACAACTTGTTCAAAAGTTTTGTAGTGAATGACAGTGAAATCCACCGCTGCAAAAGCTATGCCCACAGGGATCCTTCCTAGAACACCCACCCTTAAATCCTCCAGTCTGTGATGTTTAAAACACAGGGAGAGAGCAGAAGGAACTGAACAAAAGATTTCACACAAAAAGAAAATAAAAAGCTAACATTGGTGTTATCATTTCAGAACCTTAGTAGCACAAGGTAACAGAAGATTAATAATTAATTTGTGTAATGTGAAGAGCACGGTGACAGAAGAGACAGAAACACACGTAGACTACTGCAGCTACTTGGCTCCATGTTTTTCAGAAGTGCTTCTGTGTGCTGCGATATCTTCATGATTCTGACTATTGCATCCCTATATGGCTTAACAATAGTAAAGAGAGTTTAGATAAGCATCGTGGTCTATGTACTGTATATAATACATGTTAAAACGCTTTGGCTATATTCTGGATAATTATGCTTGCATTTCCAATCAGGTAGTTTTTGTTAATTTTCTTTAGTTATTCGTTTAGACGTGCAGTCAGAAGGTGGAAGCTATGCAAGTTTGTTCATGCTTCTACTGGTGTCATTAGGCACATCTACTGAATCGGATGTTTTGAAAACTGTAATCTGCATCTTCCTGTAGCTCTTCATTTTCAACTCTGTTAATATCAGCCACCTCCTTCAGACGTGGCATGATGCACCATTTACTTTGAGTGTATTTGTTGCATTTCAACCTCACATTGACTCTGATGCTGTCACCGTAACTGAACAACAGATGGCAAACACAGCACCTAAGTCAATGTATTATTCACTTTTAACATTAGACTACTGATATCTTCGAATGACAGTGTATAATCTTATGTTACAGAAATTTTTCCCCTGCAACAGGTTATTTTTTTTATTATTATTTTTCTAACACATTCAGTATGTTCTCTTCTCACATAACAAACATTTATATGCTTAATAGGGGTCTTTTTAAGGAGACATTTTGGCTGTAGGCAGTTAATCATAATCAGAAGCTTGCTCTCTGTCACACAACAAGGACACCATTGCTCTTTGCAGTTCAAAAATCATTGCCCCTACTTTCAGCTCCACCGTCATGATGCATTGGATTGGTTTAGCAATGTGAAATTGAACAATCCATCTAATTGTCCCTACACAGTTTTTAAGCCAAATTCACTTATGGTTGTCTCCATATGTATATATTGTACATATGACTCAGTGAGACTAGAAGGTACAAGCCTTCACATTTGCATGAGATGTATACTTTAATTGTCTCCTTTAAGATGCATGTCTGCAGGCACAAAGCCTTGTAAATAGACACTAATAACCAACGAAAAGGCAATGACATTTAATGACCTCACACAAAACAGTAGGCCATAATTCTGTGAATTTCCCAAGGCTACTTGATTTAACTTTTCCAAACTGTATTTTTTAAGTAACATTGAAAAGCAGTTTTAAATAAACTCATCCAGGCCTAATTCAAAAGCTAAAGCGAGCTTGTTTCTCAAGCGTATGGGACAATTTCAAGACACAGCAAAACATAACTTAACTAGATCACACAGGGTAAATAAAGAAGGAATGGGTGGGTATTATTCTCTGTTGCTCTCACCTATAAGGCAAAAAAGATTAAACACACAGAAATTAATTTCAGACAGAACACCGACTGTTAGGTCTGTTGAGCTGAATCATTTCTTACAACAGGGGTGAATATGAAGAAAGCCTACAAAACACATTCTCAGTGCTGCAGCTGTAAGCACATTTAAAGGAGGAAAACTAATAATTAGAGGGCATCATAACGGGTGGACACATGGGCAGTGCTGGGTCAGTCCTGCTGAATCGTGGATATGAAGTGTAAATTTCATGCTCGGTTGTTGTCCGTGTGGAATTTGCATATTCTCCTGTGTCTTGAGTGGGCTTTCTTTCCACATCCCCAAAGGTCTGGTGAATTGGAGATTTCAATTATTAATTCAGCATTAACAACCTAGCAGCAACCGATAGATAGATAGATAGATAGATAGATAGATAGATAGATAGATAGATAGATAGATAGATAGATAGATAGATAGATAGATAGATAGATAGATAGATAGATAGTGTGACGGACGGCTGGGTTCCATGCCTGGCCGGGACGCCCCTACTGTGTATGTTCCGGGGGAGCAGCCATGGACTGTTCAATATCTCCCCCGGGACGCTTGGTGGCAGCCTCCCTGGCGGCCAATGATTCCCCAACCCGGCGCGTGGCTCCATGGGAGATGGAGTCCTCCACAGCCTGGTTGGGGGCTCAGATAGCCACCAGGGGGAGTCAGCATGGAGTCAGCAGCCCGGCTGGTCAGATCTTCAGCCCCACCCGGAAGGGCAATTAGGGTCAGGTGATCAAGCACCTGGAACGCTTCCGGGTGGGGTATAAAAAGGGCCAGCCACCACCACTCGGGAGAGCCAGAGTCGGGAGGAGGAGGACTAATCCTGAGGAGGAGTGGTGGTAAAGAAAGAAGAGAGAATTGTATTGTGATATTGTGAGTGTTCTGGGACTGTGTTGGGCCTGTGGGACACGGGGAAGGCGTGCCCCACGGCTGAAGAAAAATAAAGGAGTGTGCTTTATTTAAGTACGTGCCTCTGTCGGAGTCTGTGCCGGGTCGGGCGCTATATAGTGCCGTTCACGATAGATAGATAGATAGATAGGATACTTTATTAATCCCCAAGGGGAAATTCACATACTCCAGCAGCAGCATACTGATAAAAACAATATTAATTAAAGAGTGATAAATGCATAGTGCAAGTTAAAAAGTGCAAGGTGGAGAGTGTGAGGCAGGTATAACAGTCAATATCATTGTATAATGTTAACGTTTAAAAGCCAACCAAGACAGTAACATTACAGGAGTTCACGCTAATAGCATTACAACCCGATCGCTGTAAACACTCTTTTTAAATGAGTTTTAAGCACAGGGAAAAAAATGAACATTTGAAAAAAGAGAAAAATAACATTGCAACACTTTCTTCTCACCACTCTTCACTTACTTAGAAGCCATGGTTAACTGCAAAAGCACACGAAATACTGTAGAGCACAAAGAGTTCACAGGTAAAGCACGCACGTCTGACCGAGAACAATGCAACATGTGTGTAAATCATCGGCGCGCACAAACCAAAAGGGAAATTGGCTTGTTCATATACCGAGTGTGTGGTCATGAACCGAGGCAAAAGTTTGGCAAACTTTTTGGTCGTAAACCGAGTTGTACGTGTACCGAGACGTTCTTGAACCGAGGTTCCACTGTACTTGCTATCTCTTGCCCTACATATACTTACAGAGCCTTGCCTCTGTATTCGTGTGTGTCTGTACTTCTCTTCAGCAGCGCTTCCTTTCTCAAGCACATTCCCATAAAGCCTGCTTCTCAGACTCATTATTTTTTAGGAATCTTTCTCTCCTCCAATCCAGTTTTATACTTTGTCTTTGAATGAGACAAACTGACCAGTCAGATAACTCTGAAGTACTGGACACACAAACCTTGGTGTTTAATTATATTATAGATAATGCAACTATGTTGATGCCACCTCAGTACCCAAAATGAAAAACCGATGAGGTACGAGAATTACTGTTGTGATGGAATTAGGGCAAATTTAAAGATGGTCCACTGTAAAAACCTACAGATAGAAGAACCAAAGTCACAAGTTATCTGCTCTTTTGAATGTGGGGTCTGGGACACACGGTCCCTGTACTGCCCAAGAAAGGATGATGTCACAAATAGTGCATCTTTGTGTATGTTGGCTAATTCGAGTATCTTTGTGTATGTTGGCTTTTAGAGTGGATTGCACCTTTGTATGAAATATTTAAATTAGGCAAACAAATAATGAAAGCCATATTTGACACCAGAAATGACACTGATATTTTTCATCTTTTGAAACAGGTTGAAATAAATAAAAAAAATAAAAATAGTAATACCTCGGGTAACGAACTGCATGCATTTCAGGATTTTACTTTGTTCTAAGAAACAACTTTATCGACAGTAGATTTAACACAGGACACGTATTATAACAATGCTTACACATTCATGTTGCTGCCTTCACCTCACACATCTCTTGTGCTTAGAGACAGCACCATCTGCCTCACTTTCCCATACCCTGTGAAATGATCCAAGCCAAGATCCTTAAGGAGACATGCCAGTGGCCATGCACCCAGACTATTGGACTTCAGCATCAGAGAAGCACCTCTTAAGTGCTTGCAGATAAGTCCTCTCCATTTGTGCCTCCTCTTCCACACTCTGAACCAGCTCCTTACATGCTATCCCTAATGATACTGCTGGATGGAATTTCTTTTTTATCCTTCCATAATGTGCATTTCAGCTTTTAAAGATATTACAGGGTGAGTCAAAATTATGTTAACACTAAAGGTACTGATATGTATATACTTATAAACAATTTTTGTAGACAATTTACGTATGTGCCACATATCGTACATGTGTTGAATGATGGTGAACAGGTTGAGACATTCCTGTATATCATCTTGCACCTATGAAGTATGTTTTGCGAATAAATTGTTTCCGTCATTCAAATGTAACAATAATTTTGACTCACCCTACACTTTATTTTTCATGACCTACTGGTCAAAGTAAATTTAATTCTTTCTAAAAAAATATTAATATAACTACAGTACACATGAAATAACTAAGAACTCGCATATAGTAACATTGTGTTCTACAGAGCACACAGTATCAACAACAGACAGCAACTACCATGGCACTCTAGCAGACTGGTACTTGAATTTGCAGATATGCCATAGTGTGTTTTGGAATGAGTTCATTAAGGAGCTTCATTCTCAGAAGATTCTTTAGCCAAAGCATTCCTTTTTTTTTTATAATGCAACGTTTTTTATGATGCAACTTTTTTTTTTATAATGGAACTCTTTTTTTTTCTATAATGCAAACTTATTTTGAACACCTTGCATGCAGGATGCTGTCCAAAGAAAAATAATATAGGAGCAGGCTGAAATCAAAGTGAAAGAGCAGAAATACTTGTGAAGGTCATCATACTAACTTGTTTTAATTGCCCCTAACTTTCATTGAACAAAGCTTTTGTTTTTAATGTGCATCCGACAGCACAAATGTCTGATGCTGTGCACTGCCATCTTTTACAGGTAGGGCATGATGACGTGCAACAGGCACAGTGACAGTAAACAATCCACTTTAATACATTGGGATTAATAAAGTATCTATCTATCTATCTATCTATCTATCTATCTATCTATCTATCTATCTATCTATCTATCTATCTATCTATCTATCTATCTATCTATCTATCTATCTATCTATCTATCTATCTATCTAATAAAATCCGTTTGCGTCCATGTGTCCGTGTGTGTGTGTCTTCTGGTGAAGTGCGCATGCGCGTGGCACGGTGCGATGCTTCAAAGGCCGCCTGACGCATCACACAAGACAGAGCGTGCAGGACCTAAAAATATCGCGCGGCCGATCCATTCGGATTTCGGTAAATGAGGCGAGACCTAAAACATAACGCACGAAAAATCCAATCGGGTACTGAGACGCGGAGACCAGCTTCCCCAAAGAGGTGGGATTAGTGTTTGTTGTTCATTCTGAGGATGTCAGATTTGCGATTAACAAAGTTGGCCCGGTAAAGTGTAAAGTGTTTTCCTAAATATACGAATTTTCATGATATTACAATAGGATGACTTTGAAAAGATTTATTTTTGCGCACATAAAATCCGTTGCTGGGGAGACGCCATACATACAATAATCAGCTGCACGACAGCACAGATTAAAATACTTGCTGGAGAGATGTGTTACTGTGAGAGAAAATTAAAGGCACACAATACAGTGACGCATATTACAGCCACATACAAGCCAGTATTACTGTAACAGAAAATAGACGGTCCTTTTAATATAGACTGTTCCTACTAATGTTTATGCATTATTATTCTAGCATCCGTTATTGTAACAGGCTTAATGTCTAGCATATTAATATTTCAAAGATAAAGTAGACTGTATCCCAAGATTCATGACAAATATTTAGTAATATTTTGACCCTCAGAATTTTAAGACTGAAACGACAGAAACTACATACTGTACTGTATGTATTTTACAATGTCTGATAAAGAAGCATAGAGGATATACAGTGCATCAGGAAAGTATTCACAGCGCATTACTTTTTCCACATTTTGTTATGTTACAGCCTTATTCCAAAATGGTTTAAATTAATTTTTTTCCTCAGAATTCTACCCACAACACCCCATAATGACAACGTGAAAAAAGTTTACTTGAGGTTTTTGCAAATTTATTAAAAATAAATAAACTGAGAAATCCCATGTACATAAGTATTCACAACCTTTGCTCAATACTTTGTCAATGCACCTTTGGCAGCAATTACAGCCTCAAGTCTTTTTGAATATGATGCCACAAGCTTGGCACACCTATCCTTGGCCAGTTTCGCCCATTCCTCTTTGCAGCACCTCTCAAGCTCCATCAGGTTGGATGGGAAGTGTCGGTGCACAGCCATTTTAAGATCTCTCCAGAGATGTTCAATCGGATTCAAGTCTGGGCTCTGGCTGGGCCACTCAAGGACATTCACAGAGTTGTCCTGAAGCCACACCTTTGATATCTTGGCTGTGTGCTTAGGGTCGTTGTCCTGCTGAAAGATGAACCGTCGCCCCAGTCTGAGGTCAAGAGCGCTCTGGAGCAGGTTTTCATCCAGGATGTCTCTGTGCATTGCTGCAGTCATCTTTCCCTTTATCCTGACTAGTCTCCCAGTTCCTGCTGCTGAAAAACATCCCCACAGCATGATGCTGCCACCACCATGCTTCACTGTAGGGATGGTATTGGCCTGGTGATGAGCGGTGCCTGGTTTCCTCCAAACATGACACCTGGCATTCACACCAAAGAGTTCAATCTTTGTCTCATCAGACCAGAGAATTTTCTTTGTCATGGTCTGAGAGTCCTTCAGGTGCCTTTTGGCAAACTCCAGGCGGGCTGCCATGTGCCTTTTACTAAGGAGTGGCTTCCGTCTGGCCACTCTACCATACAGGCCTGATTGGTGGATTGCTTCAGAGATGGTTGTCCTTCTGGAAGGTTCCCCTCTCTCCACAGAGGACCTCTGGAGCTCTGACAGAGTGACCATCAGGTTCTTGGTCACCTCCCTGACTAAGGCCCTTCTCCCTCGATCGCTCAGTTTGGATGGCCGGCCAGCTCTAGGAAGAGTCCTGGTGGTTTCGAACTTCTTCCACTTACGGATGATGGAGGCCACTGTGCTCATTGGGACCTTCAAAGCTGCAGGAATTTTTCTGTACCCTTCCCCAGATTTGTGCCTCGAGACAATCCTGTCTCGGAGGTCTACAGACAATTCCTTTGACTTCATGCTTGGTTTGTGCTCTGACATGAACTGTCAACTGTGGGACCTTATATAGACAGGTGTGTGCCTTTCCAAATCATGTCCAATGAACTGAATTTACCACAGGTGGACTCCAATTAAGCTGCAGAAACATCTCAAGGATGATAAGGGGAAACAGGATGCACCTAAGCTCAGTTTTGAGCTTCATGGCAAAGGCTGTGAATACTTATGTACATGTGCTTTCTCAATTTTTTTATTTTTAATAAATTTGCAAAAATCTCAAGTAAACTTTTTCACTTTGTCATTATGGGGTGTTGTGTGTAGAATGCTGAGGAATAAAATGAATTTAATCCATTTTGGAATAAGGCTGTAACATAACAAAATGTGGAAAAAGTGATGCGCTGTGAATACTTTCCGGATGCACTGTATGTCTTTTGAAGTCTGGAGTTGATTATGTACAATAGGAAGAGTGAAATATTATAAACCCCTAACGTTCACCGCCTTCATGTTGTAATTAAATGAGCTCCCGTGAAGGTTTAGCAAAACACAAAGGTTTGAAATCCTCTGGAGAAGACACAGCGGTTCCAAAAGGTACATTTCGAAAGGCACTTGCCACTAGTGACCATTTACACCCAATACTGTGCTAATAAGCTCATATTCTAAAACCTATGTTCAGCAACTTTCAAGTCAAATTTGAACTAAATCAGAATTTTCATTGCAGATTTGGATGAATTTTTATAACTGATTGATTCTGTTCCACTAAAGCAATATTTGGCACAATTTAATGACTGTGTACCAGTTCTTACACATCAATATTTTATACTAATATCAATTTTAATAATTAAAGGTTAAATATATGCAATAGGACAAAGGGTAATAATGCTATTATGTTCTACATCTAAGTAAGGATCATTTGAACAAGGCTGGTGAATTGTCACAGAATTTCTGCACTCCCTTTAAATCCATATTTGCTAGTGCTTATTTTAACTGATTAATACCAGAAATTATGAGAAATTTTGTTTCCTTGTATTGACATTATTTTGACATTTAATTAATCACATTGTCTTGCATTGCTAAAAGCAGCTTCCAATGGTAAATCAATGTTCATTCCATGTGCATGTTAACTCTAAATTGACCCAATATAAGGGAATATGTATGTGTGCATGGGTGTGCCCTGTAGTGGACTGGCACACCATCCAGTGTTGGTCCTTCTGTCTCTAGCCCCATAATAAAGTGAGTCACAAAATGTATGGCTTTTTCCTAACAGTGACACATGAATTAGTATCTGAACATTACCTCTATTATTTTTAATTCATACAGTAATATTACCCCTGACCCCTTGTTAGTTATTTTAAAGAAAAAAAAAACAAAACAAAACCTATCACTATTCTGTTGTATATGAGATAAATAATACAAATATAACACAAAATAAAATTCTTAAACCTATATGATCCATTTCAGTATTATGGGTGCTGAAGCCTGTTCTCACAGAAACTGGCCCTGGGTAGTGTGCAAAGCCATTTTTGAACCACTGACACACCAATGCTAACCTGCAATGTTTTCAGGGGTGTGAAAGGAAAATCTGAAACCCTACAAGAAACAATGTAGAAAAGTTTGAACTCCACTTGGACAACAACCAGTCATGATATCTGAACCCAGGATGTTAGATCAGCAAGGCAGCAATGCTAACCAATGTATTACTGTGCCAGCCCTCATGAGTGTCTTTATTTTTAAGAAAACAGTTTACACTTACAGATTGATCTTTACAATTTTAGGTTCATGGTGTAATGCATGAAGACACAAATCCAGTAACTATAATACCACCCCTCTATCTTTCATTTATTTTCTAATCAGGTTATTTAGTAAGGTTCATTAGGTGCTGCAACAATTTCCCAAACTATTGGATGCAATACACAAACCAGCCCTGGATGGGATGCCAGTCCAATTGATGCCATACACACACTCGTACTGGATCAGTGTTTATAGTCAGCAAATAACCAAATACCGCAAGGTGTGCTGTTGACTTAAAATCTCTCCTGTAGGAGTGCGCCATATTTTGCTCTGCCCAGGTTTTATTCTCTTCGGGACAGGCTTGGGCATCCATCTACCTTGAAATGGATCGTGGTGGATTAAAAATAAGTGGATGGATCAGTAACGTGTTCTTTAAAGAAAAAAGTAAGTTTTACTATAGTGCAGACCCTTTATGAATATCTGGGAAGATAGCAAACAATGTGTGTTCCAGAGCCAGTTCAAAAATTGCGCTCGGCGTTCTACTCGTGCAACCTAAAACAAACCCATTGTATCTGCCCTCAGTCCTGCTCTACAGGCCATTTCATGAGAAACCGAGACGGAGTCGTGTCTGTTTCTAATTTTCAACAACCCACACACACAGAGAAGATTACACCTCCTGTGTGTCCCGAGAGCAGATTAATAAAAGCACAGGGTTAAAACTAGATGCTGGTTAAGACTCAGGACCCAGATAAAGTGTACGAAGTTGGGAAAGTAAAGTTATGCCCAACTTTTACAATCTTTTACAAACCCATCCCAAATATCCCAAGCGTTCCCAATAAAAACTCCGCCCTGTTTATGTTCACTCAGTCTCACCTAATCGCGGAATAAAAGCAAGCTCTGTTCTTATTGCAAGGCATACCCGATCCTGATGAGACGCGAAAAGCTCCAAATTACGCCGAGCCGATTCCGAATATCACGTATCAAAACTAACTTGTGCAGAAAGATGCACTCTGTTGATTGAACTTGCGATTCGGCTCTGATCTTAACCACTAGGGGCAGAACTCCTGCTCCGCCCTCCGCCGCGATCGGAGGTGACGTGGCGGTAGGGTTACCACTTTTAATACAAAAAAATAAGGGACGCATACTGCAGGGGGGGGGCACATCCCGTATTACCCAATCAAAAGTAGGAAAGGAGGCATCTTCATAAAATGCGTGTGGGATGATTTGCATGAGACGCTGCTTTAAAAAAAATGATAAAAAAAATACGGGACAAAACCCGTCCCGTATTGATTCAAAACGGGACGCGCAATTTCATTCTCAAATACGGGACGATTCCGTATTTTAAAGGACGGGTGGCAACCCTACGTGGCGGCTAAGTGCAGACCAGCATGCCTTATAGCTGCACCATACAGTACGGTTGGTAACATACGTAATATTCATTATTTTAAATATTTTGAGAAGCATTGGCAACGTTACAACACACAGCGCACTGAATTTGAAAACGATTCATCTCCTATGTTCCAAAAAGTGCCCTACCTATTTAGGGTTTCGATAATTTTGTTATCGAGGTGGATAACCACACGCTTTCTGTAACAATAATTCTCCCATTAGGAATTTACTAACCAACGCTTTACCACAAACAACTATGCTCCAGTAAAACAACGGCTATAAATAAACGTCGTCAAACCACGAGCGCACTAAGCCAACTGTAACTGCTCATGCGTAAGTGACAAGCCGTAGCGTCTAGTCAAGCTGTGTTATGATTGGCTGACAGGTTCTCTGGTTGCGTACTATTGCTATTCCAGGAAACACGTAAAGTTGGGGTGTCATGGCGGACGAAGGTATTAAGAGTTATAAGCCACTCTTTCTCAAAGATCTGCAGCTAATGAAGCAAGGGGCAGAAGCGCGTGTGTATCGTGGCAGATTCCTGGGGAAAGCAGCGATTATTAAGGAGAGGTTTCCAAAACGGTACAGACACCCGACTCTTGATGACAAGTTGACTCACCGAAGGACGGCGCAGGAGGTTCGCTCCATACTCCGCTGCAGGAAAGCAGGTATACAGGTTTACGGTAATCAGTTCGTTTTCGGGAAAAAGATAAATGAAGAATAATAATGATTTGTACTTGTCTGTTGACTTTTAGTAGATTAACGACCATTTCAATTTTGGGACTGAAGCAGTGTAATTAGCTTAGTTTAAAACCTCTGTCCTACGGTAGAATGAAATGCGTGTTTGGACGTGCATCTAAAGAAAACTATTGAATAGTACTGTTGAAAACTATTGAATAGTACTGTTGTGCAAACAGCATTACGACATTTAGCATATTTGCAGTCAGTGGTAGCTAAAGGTTTTTTTTTTTTTTTGGCAGGGCTGTAAATAACTGTCATAATGTGTCGTAATGCTTACAGTTACTATATGTAGTTCCAGTTACTTTATTTTATTTTTAGATAGCACTCTTCACAGAATATAGGCGCAGAGCACTGTGACAGGTTCTCAGGTAAACACAAGTATACATTTTAAAAATTAACTTATCAATTATTGAAATAGTACACATAAAAACACAGATTTGTTAAAACACACGGAAAGTAAGGTAGAAATTGATTAACATTTATGGAAACCAACAATATCTGACCATTAGTTAATTGTTGAAGCAATGGCAAGTTAACAACAGAGGAGAAGAAAGTGAAAACAACAGTCCGCAGTGTCCCAGGGGAAAGTAAACGTGGTCCACAGTCAGTTGTTTAAGAAAGAAAATCAAAAACAAAATCGGACACAGTGGCAGTTCTCGTCGTCCACCCCATCCTAGGCATTCTGTAGTAGAGTCTGTGCTGGGCACTCCAGCCTCATGAGAAACCTTACCATCTTATGATTACTAAGCTCCCAGTATCTCAGATGACTTTTCCATGGACAGGATGGTAAGTGCCTCATCAAGATACTAAGAAGAGAAACAATAGTTGAGGTTTATTAACAGCTTATGAATATAATTCTATTTTTATAATAATCACTAACAAACTGAGATTCAACATGAACAGCTAATTGGCAGCTCTAGTCTGTGAATGCTAGACTAAAGTAGTCGGTCTTAAAAAGCCTAGACTGAAGGGGCACCTCTTCCATTCCACAGCTTCGGAGGCCTGTAACTAAAGGCTCGACCTTACACTGTTACTGTCATAATCTTGGAATCTTAAGTCGCCTGACTCCTTGAGGTCTTAATGCTTGCTCTAGTAAATACAAATCTCCCTGCCTACTATATAATAAAACTCTTAAACTGTGTGTCTGTCCAGTTCCTCTGAGCAATCTGACTGGTCAGTTTGGCTTTGGTGATGCAAATGAAAGAGGAAGTATGAATGTGAAATACACAAGGAGGGGTAAAGGCATAGGACCCACACTGAGAGTCGCCTTCAAAGATTCCAAAGATGTGAAGTTTTAAAGTGGGCAGGAGGCAAGCAAGGATCCTCTAAATGACTGAGTATGAGAAGCAGACTTTACGAGATCACTTCCCAAAAGAGGGAGCACAGGTAAAGAGAGGTTCAGATATATGAGGATACAGATGAAGGGTGCTAAAGGTACACACAGGGCAAGAGATATCAAATATTTTTTCATTTATCCTATTACTTGTTTTGAACAGGTAGCATGGGTAGTAGGTTAATAAAATGAGTAAGTGTCTTCAGGGCTGAACCTTAATGTAGCACATAAACTTCTGTTATTTCAGGTCAGATGACTAGAATCTGTCTTGTTCAACATCCTCCGCTGCTTTTCAAATCACCTGGGGCCTCATGTATAACGCCGTGCGTTTAGGCACAAAAGCGGGAATGTGCGTACGAACAGAAAAATCCAGATGCATAAATCTGTGCGTACGCAAACTTCCACATTCTTCTGCTACATAAATCCCGGTTAGCGTGAAAAGTAACGCATGTGCATGCACCTGCTGTCCCACCTCAACTCCTCCTAGAATTACGTCTCTTTGAATATGAAATCAATATAAATAGTCCTTAAGCTCAGCTTCATGGGAAAAGCATGGGGGGAAAATAGAAGAATTTCAGAGAAGACCAAGTGGTGGCAAGGAAAAACGTACTATTTGTTGGTTTAAACGGTGATCTAATCAACAAAAGGAAGTTGATCAAGTGACAGAGCGTCGGAGAAACTTGAAAGCTCAAGTTCACAAAGTCACACAGTGCCCGAAATAAAAAAAGTTGTCACATATCGAAGTCGCCGTGAAAAGGCGAGTCGTAGCCCACTGTCTGAGTGTCATATGAAAGCTTATTAGGGTACAGACAAAAAAAAAAAATCGGCACACAGTGGGGAAAAAAGCATGAAATGTCAACTTTAATCTCAAAATTTCCACTTTAATCACACAGTTTTGTTTTGTCATTAAAGTAGAACATCATAAACTTCATCTTAAAATTATTTAATTTACCAGTTTCTCAAATCCCATCGTAACTAAAGTAGCACATTAAATGCTTTGTTTTGTATTTGATCTTCTATGTGCTCTATGTGTGTGAATCACTACATGTTTCCGGGCTTTCTCTTCCTCCGACAGGACACAGAATCCATTACATTCGTGATATTACAGCTCTCTGAATAATTAAAATACTTATATCATTTTCATGATGATAGGAGTTAAATTAGTGCTGGGCGGTATACCGGTCCATACCGAAAACCGGTTTTTTATTTTTTTTTATGATATGGATTTTTCTTGTATCGCAACACCGGTTTAAATTTCCTAAACGACGTTCGGAACGAGGCGCAGTGGGAAACTGTTCAAGTGGGGACCTTTTTCACTGCTACACCACTAAACACAGATTTGTTGCACTAGGGCTCTTTTTCACTGCTACACCACCAAATAGTGGGCGGTAGCATAGGAATGCTGCGTGGTGAAAATGGACAGAGAGCCTGGAGATACTTTAGTTTTTAAAGGTCAGATGTGTAAATACTGTTTCTATACTACTGGATAATACTGCAAGCCAAGTTGTACTTGTTTTATTTGTTTTCAATACAGTGTAATGTACTTGGGTACTGTGTAACCCCGTCATAAGTTATATAGTACATTAAATGCTTTGTGTTAAGTGATTCTTAAACTGACTTCTTCTTGCACTAAGAGGAGGCGCCGGCAGCAGCGATCGCCGCACAGAATACATTCACTTCATGATCTTCCTTCTCTCTAAACATTTAGAATGCTAAAATAAATACTTAATATAATTTTCATGGTGAAATGCATTAAAGCATGCATTAATCATATGGGGGCACGGCGGCGTGCCTGCCTTGCATTTGCATGTTTTTCTGGTGGGTTTACTCGGCGCTTCAGTTTCCTTTCAAAGTCATGTAGGATGTGGAGTTTTGTTGTGCTATATTGACCCTGCTAGTGTATGTTTTGCTTGTATTCACCCTGCGATGTGCTGGCGACTCGTTCAGAGATGGGCACAACTCTGAATGGATGGCATAATTAAACATGTATAATGAAGATATTTTTAAAGTTCTGAACACTCCGTTGGCTAAGTTTATAACCAGTTTTAATTTCACAAAGACGTTTATCGTGTGGTGATTGGTTATGTGGAGAAAGAAAAAGGACGGATAGGAACTGGGGTTTTAGTACGTCAGATAGAGACAGCTCGCGTGCAATAAAGAAAGCCCGCTCAGAAGAACATGCATTGAATTCTGTATTCGTGTCTCCGACCACCAGATCACAAACCCAACATTTATACAATATTTAAGTTAAACCTGTGCGATACCATTCATACATCCAGTTTTTTGAGCCTCGTCACACCTGCCATAAAGTTCTCTACACTGAACATACACTTTGGGACCCCTTACTGCGAGGGAGCAGCACTACCGCCTCACTACCATGCATGTTTAATGCCTGATTTAATGCATTTCATCATGAAATGATATCAAGTATTTATCTTAGCATTCTAAATTTTCAGAAAGCAGGAAAATCATGAAGTGAATGGATTCTGTATGGTGATCGCTGTCTCCTCTTAGTGCGGAGGAAGTCAGTTTAAGAAGCGTAGTGATTAACAACTGGGTCGGGGAACGCAATACAAAGCATTTAATGTGCTGCATTAACTTATGACGGGGTTTGACAAAATCTAGTAAATTAAACATTGATTTTAGGATGAAGTTTAGTTTACGACATTCTACTTTTTATTATGAAGTAAACTATGAGAATAAAGTGGAAATGTCGACTTTATCTCAACATAAACGGCGAGAATAAAGTGGAAATGTTGACTTTATTCTCGACATAGTTTGTTTTTTTCTTCCCTGTGTCCATATTATTTTTTTCTTCACCGTGGCCCTACTACGATTCCGTAGGGCTATACCACAAATAGCATTATAAATGCAAGTTGCAGGTATATTATTTATGCATATAGCTTAGCTTGAAGCAAGGTCCATATTAATGCAGTTTGCCTAAATGATGGTTCAGTTGGTAAAGATGTCATCACCAAGTTGCACTTGTTTTTATTTTATTTTACTTTGGTGAATACTGTGTAATGCACCTGGCTTGAAGTCTTGAAGTAATAGTGCAACTATCAGTAATAATACTATTATTTATTTTATTGTTATTATTATTAGTTTAAATATTATGCAGTTTAATGATGATAAAGTTGTTTAAAAAGTCACTTTAACGTGTCAGTGTACAGAGATTGTTAACATTAACAGAAAGTGTAGTTGGTTTACAAAAAATATTTACTATTTATTCCTTTTCTAAGACATATTCAGTGCAATACAACTTTTGACAAGCACTTCTGGATATTTTACTAAGTCTAAATGCCTCTTTGTATGGTTGAAAATATGTTGTCAAAATTATAGTTTTAAGTTTTTGCAAAATGTGTTCAATAAAAAGGTTCTATATTGTTTTAGTTTGGGAAAATGGTTCAAGGTTTTAACAGAAATAAGCAGGCAAGAATCAGAGAGGAAGGTCCAATACTTCAATTGTTTACTTGTTCTAATATAATATCAGTTACATACAATATAATAGCAATATACATGCAGATATAGGAATTGTACTATTGACTTACAGTAATATATATAAAGATATATGATTTATACTATTAACTTACAGTAATACAGATATGTGAATTATACTATACTTACAGTAATATCAAAAGACCCAGAGCCATCATCCTAGACCAGTAGACTGAGGGAGCCCCGCGTGTCAGTCTCGTCAGAGGATCAACTCGTGAGCCTGGTCCAATACCGGGCGGTGTGCACGTTCCCCACGGTTGAGCTTCCGAAGAAACTGAGGGCGGAAACTTCCCTTATATACTAATTGAGTGTCCTTACCCAAAATGGCTTACGTGTAAGCAGTGTATACAGAAGTGATCAGTTTCAGCACACACCCATCCACGGGACGCAGTATTGTTTTTCTTCTACTTGGCCCTCACTGAGATGGTGCCTAGTATCAGAAGACACACAATAACAAGCGTTGCTTGCAATGAAGCCCCTCGAAGTGAAAAACAAGTACGTGGCCTTGACTGTATTCCCATAACATTCTGAAACTCTTTATGAGAAGCAAGTTTTTGCACATTCTTTCGCTATCATCCCAAACATTCCAATCTTTGTAGCTGGTTTTGCACTAAAGCGACCAACCCCCCCTCTTACTCCTTTATTTCATCCCTTCTCCTGTTACAGAGAAAACCTTTTTATTACAATCGGTCCCTCGCTCAGCGCAAAATCAGCAACCTTGTCTGTCGTGCTCTGTTATTAATTCGTTTTAAAACACATAGCAATTAAATATAGTCATTAAAGCAATAACAATAATAAGCAGCACCAAAGGGCGGAAGAAAACTGACAACATTGTGGATGCCTTTGGTGACCAACCTGTAAAGATTGACCACCACGCATTTACAGATTCACCTTCAATTTTGGTCCCTAAAATTTGTAATTGAGACGTCGTCATGACTGTCTGTACAGTAAGTGCATCTACATGTTTTTGATGTTTAGCAGCCAATTCTTTTAATTGCAGGGAGCTATTTAATAAACGTTCAGCTACAGCCAGTGAAATTGAGGTCGGAGCATGCCAGACTTGCCATTGAACCTTGGTAAGATGGTTTGTAGTGGTGTAATTATTCAGATAGTAAGTATTATTTGCTATTTGCCAAACATATGCATTATCAAGACATCCAGAAAACGGAACCTGTGGCAGCCTACGATTAGCGATGGTGGTGGAAACACAGAGTCGGTGAGGTCCCACTTCATACAGAGTGGTGTTCTGATTAACTAGTCTCCAATTACAGGTGGTTGCTTTACCTGAAATACATGGGTTTTCCTGTCCTGACATCAATCCACAGAACATACCAATATTAGTGTGTTCGCAATTTCGTAAATCATATGTTTTGTTTGTTTTAGGTTCTAGCCACTCACCATCCAATTGCAGCTGCCAAAAGTGTCCGTGTGCAACAACAGGTAAAACGTGATATCTACACAAGGTTATCATAGTGGTAACATTATATTGAAACCAATACCCATTACATATTGTATCATTACACCTAGTGTTTTCAGGTTTAACCGTTAACCATAAGCTACTGCTAATGTTCCATATATCTTGCCATATTTGCATATTATTAGTCCTTAAAGCCATTTGCATGTTATTTTTCTGTATCTGTGCTTGTAATATGTTAAAAGTGCATACAGTCCAGTTCATGAAAGTTGAGACATTTAGCCATCGAATGTCATTGCTAGCCATGATTATCCAATCTGAAGCGCGTTGTTCCCAGTTTACTGTTTGCTGATGAGAGACCATGGACTGAGGTAACCACCTAGCCATTTGGTTTGCCACTTTGTGAGTATGTCGTCCCACATTCTCAAGCTTGTTTGCAGTTATTTCATTATCTATGGTGTTTAAAGTTCCTAGGGTGGTGCCAACCCCTCCTAAGAAAGTGTCATACCATGCCCGTTTAGCACGCTTACACTGTGGCAACAGTGGAAATGTCACTTGCCATGTAACCTTAGTCCTTTTTGCTGTCATAGAAACAAGTTTACATGTGTCAATTATTGGTTCTACGTGTGACTGTCTCGTTATGGGGGTTCTGGCCCACACGGCTATGGCAAGCATTGGTATAGTCCTGTTAATAATTTCAGTTGCATTGATCCAGCCAATGGGGCCCAGTCTTATTAGAGGTGTATTCGCCTGATGTTGCATTGACCTCGCACTGTACCTTGGAGCCGTTCCAGGGCCCCATACACCAAGTTACTTTCGACATCCAGGTAATATTTAAGTTTTCAGAGCACTCAATCAGATACTTCTGTGGTTTTACCCACGGCACCTTCAAGTTCGAGGAGTAGATGGTGCACCCGTCACCAGTCGTAATGGTGAGGACATTGCAAGACTGATTCTCCGGACACGTGGTGTTCTCCTGACGTCTGGGCTTAGTGGAATTGTTCCACCGCCATCGGACCTGAGTCGTCTCTGTTGCCTCGCCTCCTAATGTGGTGGCTCCTACTTCATTCAGAACACCCCCAATTCTGTAAAACAAGAACACAGCATGTTGCACCCACTCCTCTCCTCCTCCTGAAACAGAATTTATGATTACGATACTACCTATTTACATTGTGTTAATTCTAAAAAAAAAAAAAAAAATTTTAACTTACACTTTAGCTTTACCCTTAACAATTTCGTGCTGCATGTTCTAATTCTTCAACGGAATATAAAGTCCTTCCTTTATTTTTCCCTTTTTCTTTGCCCTTGGCTTTCTTTCCTCCTTTCTTGTTTTTACTCTTGCGCCGGTTTTTCTCCTTATCTTAACATTACCCTGTGCATCAGCATAAAGTCTGCGACGCTTCACGGGTTTAGCCTGTAGAGGCAGAGGGTCAATTACCGACCCTGCATCAGGTCCGTCATCACCCTCATAATCATCATCCCAAATGTTACCGTCCCATTTTCAGGATCCCACTCATGGACGTTAACTGCGGCTACAAACGCTTTGATCTTCGCAACATCCGGTCTGCGCTTCTTTTTCGCATTCACCTTGGCTATGCAAAAGGCTGCCTTTTCCGACATCCCCTCGGCTCTCTGTACCCGCGGCAATAATACAGCTACCTGGGATTCGGCCATTGAGGCCCACCCTAACGCATCCGCCAAGTCCATTTGCATTTTTCTTAATCTCCCTTTCTTTTTCGTCTATCAGACTGTCCAGACTTCTAACCGCAGTTAGCAAAACCCACCCTCGCGTCTGCAAGCCCATTATGGGTTCCTTTGCAGACACCTGACATTTCTTAAGCGCGGCTAGCACATTCACTGGTGTTGGGGGATCCAAGCTCTGCCAATATTGTGCTAATCCCCCCCCACATCTCAATTCTCTGGCGCAGTCTTCCCATACTGTTTCTTCCCAGCCGGGGAGAGGTAAAGGAGCTGCGCCAGGGTTTTTATCCTTTTTCTTAAACATCTCTGATTTCCTTTGCCTCACTTAATAGTTCAATATTTTACCAGATTCCCCAAAATCCTGCAACCGACTACGCCAAAATGTTTTAGTTTGGGAAAATAGTTCAAAGGTTTTAACAGAAAATAAGCAGGCAAGAATCAGAGAGGAAAGGTCCAATACTTCAATTGTTTACTTGTTCAAATATAATATCAGTTACATACAATATAATAGCAATATACATGCAGATATAGGAATTGTACTATTGACTTACAGTAATATATATAAAGATATATGATTTATACTATTAACTTACAGTAATACAGATATGTGAATTATACTATACTTACAGTAATATCAAAAGACCCAGAGCCATCATCCTAGACCAGTAGACTGAGGGAGCCCGCGTGTCAGTCTCGTCAGAGGATCAACTCGTGAGCCTGGTCCAATACCGGGCGGTGTGCACGTTCCCCACGGTTGAGCTTCCGAAGAAACTGAGGGCGGAAACTTCCCTTATATACTAATTGAGTGTCCTTACCCAAAATGGCTTACGTGTAAGCAGTGTATACAGAAGTGATCAGTTTCAGCACACACCCTTCCACGGGACGCAGTATTGTTTTTCTTCTACTTGGCCCTCACTGAGATGGTGCCTAGTATCAGAAGACACACAATAACAAGCGTTGCTTGCAATGAAGCCCCTCGAAGTGAAAAACAAGTACGTGGCCTTGACTGTATTCCCATAACATTCTGAAACTCTTTATGAGAAGCAAGTTTTTGCACATTCTTTCGCTGTCATCCCAAACATTCCAATCTTTGTAGCTGGTTTTGCACTAAAGCGACCAACCCCCCCTCTTACTCCTTTATTTCATCCCTTCTCCTGTTACAGAGAAAACCTTTTTATTACATATATTTTGACTGCATCTGTCATGCAATGTGATCCCTTCTCCATTAGTGCCACCCCCTTGAAAACTATCACCTTATGGGGCAATGCAAACCTGTATTAATACTTGTGTGCACATTAAAATGTTTTTTTTTGTACAATGTACAATACTCTTGACAGTGGAATAGGTTATTCTTAGCCAGTAGTTCCAGTGGAAAATGTGGTTAACATCCACTCATGCATGGGGAAAAAAATACCGTCGAATACCGTGAAACCGGGATAATTTAGAAAAATACCGTGATATAGAATTTTGGTCATACCGCCCACCCCTAAGTTAAATCATGTTATTAAACATGGGAATACGGTGGCGCAGTGATTGTTCATGTCTCACGCAAGATGCTTGCTGCGCCATGCGCGACCTTTGATGACATACTTTATTGTAGCAGTACTGTCTCTTTCAAACATACTAACCCCTAATTCCTGTCCTTACTTTTCTTTCTCCAAATACCCAATCGCCATACAATCCGCTCTGTAATAGATGTTAAGCCATCTGTAAGCTTAGAACGCTGATTCTTCAAAACTTTTAAGGAACATTGAAATATCTTCGTAGTATGTTTTTTTTTTTTTTTTATTAATTTTATTGTAATCATTCCATACAAATAGATCAATTTATAACAAAAAAAAATTGAAGACAAATCAAACCCCACCCCTGAGAAGGAGAGCTTAGCCAAAGGAGAATTGCTTAGGGCTTTTTAATAAGGCAACAATAAACAAAAGCAACAAAGAAATATATATAGGTAAATAAAAAATGGAGAAGGGAAATAAATGCGGTAATAGTTATTTCTCTTATTCTAAAATAATATTGATTAGATCCTGCCAGATTTTGAAAAAATACTGTACAGATCCTCTAACTAAGAATTTGATTTTTTCCAATTTCAAATAATATAAAACATCGGTTTCCCACTGACTTTTCAGAGGAGTTAGGATTCTTCCAATTTAACAAAATAAGTCTGCGTGTCAAAAGTGTAGTGAATGCAATCACCGTTTGCTTGTCCTTCTCCACTTCAAGTCCATCTGGAAGAACACCAAACACAACTATTAATGGGTTAGGAGGGATTGTGACCCTAAGGCTGTCTGAAAGGCACTTAAAAATTTTGGTCCAAAATGATGTTAGTTTGGTGCAGGCCCAAAACATGTGACCCAGTGAGGCAGGAGCTTGGTTGCAGCGCTCGCAGGTTGGATCTTGCCCTGGAAACATTTTTGGACAGTTTTAAGCGAGACAGATGAGCTTGATATATAATTTTTAGTTGAATAATTCTTTCATGCGCATATGGAGCTCGAGTGAATTCTCTGCTTTGCTACCTTCCACTCCTTTTCTGATATATTGATTAAGAGATCTTCTTCCCAATGTCCTCTTGGGTCTTTGAAAGGTAGGGACTCTAATAGGATTTTATATAATGTAACAATGGCGTTTAATTCCTCGAAATTGAGCAGTATTTTTTCCAGCATGGTGGAGGGTATGAGGTGAGGAAAATCGGGCAGTTTCTATTTAACAAAATTTCTAATTTGAAGATAGTGAAAGAAATGTGTAGCTGGGAGGTTGAATTTGGAACATAATTGTTCAAAAGATGCAAATATGTTGTCTATATAAAGATCTCTGAGCATTTTAATCCCAAAACTTTTCCAGGTATTAAAAACTGGATATGTTTGAGAGGGTTGAAAGAGGTGGTTCTCTTGCAGAAGTGCCGCGGATAAAAGATTTTCCATCTTAAAATGCTTTCTAAGATGGTTCCATATTCTGAGTGAGTAAAGCACAATTGGGTTATTAGTATACAAGAGGGGCTCCGCCCCCTGCTCGCTTCGCTTGCCTATCCCCGGCGTTGGGTATCCTGAAATACATTAGTCGAGCTCTTACGTCTTGGAGCCGTGCCCGCTCTGCTTGCAGCATTTCAGACGCGCGTTGTAGGCGCCTGCGTTCATTGATTTTATCCAGCCGGGCTCGTGTTTGTATATCCGTCAATCGTGCTCGTTCGTTTTGAACCCATGCCTGCTTTGCTGCTGCAGTTTCAGACGCACGTTGTAGGCGCCTGCATTCATTGATCTTATCTAGGTGGGCTCGTGTTTGTATCGTTGAGCTGTATTGTGTTTGAATTCGGTGTAAAGTGTTCAGCGGTTTGTACAATCCCAAGCAGCACATTACTCCTAACTTCACCCCGCAGTAGTGCCACTCACAATATGGCGGTGATGCCTGCGCCCTACGTACTATCTTTGTGGACCTGTGGGGCCGCCGTAGCCTCTTCCGTTTGAATCCAGGCTGCAGCGCAGAATCCTTTTTTTGGCATGGCTGTGTCGGTAGTCGTTAGCTATGGGCGCCTTGTTGCTTCCTTTTTCTTTCACGTCAGTTGAGCTGTTTCGTTTTTGGGCCATGAGTCCTTCGTTCATGGTGGATACGACTTCGATTGCGGTTTATGAGGCGTGCACTGTACGCGCCTGCGCAGTACGTCTCATGGTCCCATCGCCGTGTACCTGCGTCCATGCCATCCGGTTTACCATTCTCGGTTAGTAATATGGATTTGTGATAACTTGCATTTATTGGAGCGCAGAGCAGGGACTATAAAGAAGTACTACAGGATTTTACTTCTATTGCAAACCAAGCCTGTGTATGTTTATTTTTTTGTGTCCAGGTTTTTATGGCTTGTATGTTTGCTGCCCAGTAATAAAACTGAAAATTAGGTAAAGCCATGCCACCTTCTGCCTGAGGTCTTTGTAGGGTCGCTGTTCGGATACGTGGGTGTTTTGAGTTCCAAATGAATGAGGTTGTTGTTGAATCTAATTGCTTAAAAAACGATTTATTGATATATATATATATATATATTGGAATGTTTTGAAATAAAAAAAAAGAAGTTTAGGAAGGATATTCATCTTAACAACGTTAATTCTTCCAGCTAGAGTGAGATGAAGGGTTGACCATCTATTCAAGTCTTGCTTAATTTTTTCCATACAGATGGCAAAATTTTGTTAATAAAGAGCTTTATGTTTACTTGTGATATTTACCCCTAGGTATTTAAACTGATCTGCTATGGTAAAAGGTAGGGTGTCCAATCTAATATTATATGCTTGTGAATTCATTGGAAAGAGTATACTTTTATTCAGATTAATTCTAAGACCAGATATCTTTTGAAATTCTGTTAGTGCTGTTAAAACTGCAGGCACAGTGTTTTCTGGGTCTAATATATATAAAACCATATCATCTGCATATAGAGAAATTTTCTGTTCCAGTCCTTCTCTGATAATCCCCTTTATCAGATAAGAATTTCGACAGTGAACCACCAGTGGTTCAATGGCGATTGCAAACAGCAGTGGTGACAAGGGACATCCTTGTCTGGTACCACGTTCTAGCTTAAAGTAGTCTGAACAAATGTTAATACAAACTGAAGTTTCTGGATTGGTATATAGTAGTTTGATCCATGCACAAATATTCGGGCCAAACCCAAATTTCTCCAATGCAGTGAAAAGGTAGTTCCATTCAATCATATCAAATGCATTTTCTGCGTCTAATGATAGTAATATCTCTGGGGTGTTTGATTTTGCTGGTGAATATATAACATTAAACATGCGTCGGAGATTGGAAGATAGGTGTCGGCCTTTAATAAATCCAGTTTGATCCTGTGATATTACCGAGGGCAGCACTTTCTCCATCCTTCTAGCTAGAATTTTTGAGAGTATCTTAACATCATTATTCAGGAGTGAAATTGGTCTGTATGAAGCACATTGTAACAAGTCCTTATTTTGTTTAGGAAACACGGTGATTAATGCTTGTCGAAATGTTTGAGGTAGTATTTGGTTGTCTCTAGCTTCTGTAAATGTTGCCAATAAGAGGAGAGCTAGCTGAGTGGATAATTTCTTATAAAATTCTACAGGGTAACCATCAGGGCCTGCTGATTTCCCACTTTGAAGTGACTTTATAGCATCTAGTAATTCTGTTAGCGTCAGAGATTTATCCAGTTCCTCAGCACTTAAAGCATCTATTTGTGGTGTCTGTAATGTATCCAGAAATGCATTAGATTGTGTGTTGTCTTCTTTGAACTCAGTAGAATATAAGGATTTATAATAATCTCTAAATACATGCATTATATTTTTATGGTCAATGATTTCTTCTCCATTCGTGTTGGTGATTACTGGTATTGCATTGCGAACTTCTTGTTTGTGAATTTGTTGAGCTAAAAGCTTATTAGCTTTTTCTCCGTGTTCATAGTAATGATGTCTTGACTTATAAATAAGTTGTTCAGTTTCTTTAGTTGTTAAGATGTTGAGTTCTGTATGCAGGGCCTGCCTTTTCTGGTGAAGAGCTTCACTTGGACGCCTGGCTTGTTCTTCATCTATTCTAATAATTTCGCTTCTTAGCTCTGACACTTTCTTGGTTTCTATTTTATTTATGTGGGAAAGATATGAAATAATCTGTCCTCTTAAGAAGGCCTTTAGAGTTTCCCAGAATGATCCTGCAGAAACCTCTGTGGGCGTGTTTGTCTCCAGGAAGAAGCTGATTTGTTTGGATATAAATTCTGTGCAGTTCTCGTCTGCCAGTAGAAGAGGGTTAAGATGCCATCTGCAAGGTGAGTGTGAGGGGCTTAATGATTTTAGCTCCAAGACTAGAGGGGCATGGTCGGAGATAACAATTGTGTCGTATTTGCACGATTTAATCGTAGGCAGGAAATTATTATCTATAAAAAAAAATGATCAATTCTTGAGTAGCTATAATGTACTGGTGAGTAGAATGAATATGTTCTTGAGTTGGGGTTAAGAAACCTCCAGTGGTCTGGTAAGTTGTGGTCAATTTAAAACTGTGTAATTGTCTTTGCAGTGTTAGATAGATAGATAGATAGATAGATAGATAGATAGATAGATAGATAGATAGATACTTTATTAATCCCAATGGGAAATTCACATTCTTCAGCAGTTAGATGTCGTCCCTCCTGTCACAGGTGTCCTATCTAAGAGTGGATTTAAAACACAATTAAAGTCCCCAGCCATTATAATTTTGTGAGTGTTCACATTGGGAATGGATGCAAATAGATTTTGCATGAATTCCTTATCATCGACATTGGGTGCATAAACATTTATCAAAAATCATTTTACTGTTAAATAAGTTGCCCATGACCATCACATATCTCCCTTCAGGGTCCGATACTACATCTGATGCTACAAATGGAACTGTTCTGTGTATGAGAATTCCTACCCCTCTAGTTTTATTTATAAAGCTAGAATGGAACATTTGGCCAGTCCAGTCTTTTTGTAGTCTGAACTGATCCTTGCTTAGTAAGTGGGTCTCCTGTAAAAATACTATTTTAGCGTTTAAGCCTGTTAGGTGAGAGCATACTTTCCTTCTCTTTAATTCGTGATTCAGGCCTTTAACATTCCAGCTCACAAAGTTAACTGTCCCATCATGGAGACATTGATTCTGAGTTTTTAATGTCATTTTATAGTCTTAACTGGTAGTGAGGCAGTTTTAATCTTAATTTCAAAATTCCCCATGAGTTATTGCATTTTCGCCTATTGTTGCATTGATATTTATAGTTATAAGGATTAGAAGAATAGATTAGGTATAGCCTGCTATCCTTCTCTCCCCCCTTTATCTCCCCACATGAGGCTTGATCCCACTTCGCGATGTCCCGGTCCTCTGACATACAAAGAGACAGAGCACGTCCAAAACAAACAAGCAGTAGTATGTGTTTAATTATTCTATTCATCTATCCTTCCAGTGTCGTGCCAGCACAAGCAAGAATACAGTGCGACGCAGGAACAATCCGTGAACGGAGCGCAAGCTCCTAGCTAGCGCTGTGGCACCGTGTCCTGGCAAGTTTAATTATTAACAATACTAGTCATTTAGCCCATTACAATAACGGGCGCTAGAACAGTAGTGCATAAACATTAGTAGGAACAGTCTATTAAATGGCAAGGGACTTTGACCTCATTCTTTTTGTTGGTCGTATTTTTCTTTCTTTCAGCCTTTCTTTTGTTGATGTTTACTTGCTGAGCTGACCGTTCTTCATGGGCTGCCGCCGTGTATTGTGTGTCTTTAATTTTCTGTGACAGTAACACTGTCTTGTACGGCTCTATTCAATAAGGGCGCGTAGATAATTTAGCTCAAATGGCTCTGGAATATGTGAAGAGTAACAGGTGCAGATCTTTATTTACGCACGCCTTTATTCACTGTGCCCAATTGAGGTTGTCCTTTTGAGGCTCGCCTTTTTGTGCGCGCCCTTATTGAAGGATGCCTGTGCGCGCCCTTATTGAAGGATACCATCTTGTACGTCCGCTGGCTTGTACGTCCGTAATATACATCCGTACGTCCGTAATATACCTTTAATTTTCTCTGGCAGTAATACAGGCGTGCGCGTCGGTAATATGCCTTTAATCTCCTCTGACAGTAATACTGGCTTGTATGTGGCTGTAATATGCGTCACTATATTGTGTACCTTTAATTTCCTCTCGCAGTAATACTGGTTTGTATTTCCGTAAAACGCCTCTAACTTTCTCTGACAGTAATATCGCGCATAGCACCATGCCTCGCGCATGCGCACTTCACCAGAAGACACCCACACACGGACACCTGGACGCACATAGGGATTCTATATAGATATATATAGATATATATAGATATATAGATAGATTATTTAAATGAAGTTAAAGTTGTATCTGTATAATATAATAAACATATTTTGGCTACATTTCATCTTAAAAATGACATAGTCATATGCCTCATCGTATGTAAATATGCGCTTTATAAAGTGGCTCAGGTTGTGCAATATTATAACTGTAGTGCAAGTTTACAGTGAGGTAATTGTACTTATAAGTACAAACAGTTCTACAAGGAGCACCTGATGGACTGATTAAGTACGTTTATAGTTCCTGGGATGAAACTGTTTCTGAACCGCGAGGTCTGTACATTGATTCCCCACTCAGATACAGTGATATAAATACTCTTGAGTGGTGCAGTGAGAGTAATATGGAAAATGGTGATCTGCTGTGGTAACCCCTAACGGGAGCAGCTGAAAGAAGAAGAAGGTGCAGTGAGAGTAACAAGGCTAAAGCAGCTATTGTATTTAGAATAGTTTGACCAATCTGTGGACCATTATATTGTTACTGGTTAATTACAATCAGATGCATTAAACTAATAAACAATATGCAGTTAATTTCAGTGTATTTATAAAGCCACGTCAGGGATGTGGATCTGAAAAAGAAAGGGTAACCAAACCGGAACAGTAGCACTGCTTTGAGGCTGGGTGCCGCCAGTCTGCAAAACCGAGCGGAAAACTTGCGTACGCCAGGGTATGAGGTACCGGGGAAATGTGCATGGCTTTACGCCAAGTTTAGGTTTTATACATCGCGATTTGAGCGTGGAAACATTCGTACACAACATTCATGAGCCCCCTGGCCACAACACTACAAAATATATAGCAAGTAAAATCTATCTATCTATCTATCTCAAGTTACATCAAACCTCATCAGTATCCATAGTTTACTTGTTAATTTGATGTAACAGGGTACTAGATTAAAAACTCTGCTAAGATGACAAGATTATAAATGTACTGGTTCATATTAAGCAGTAAAGTATTTTTGAATAAAGCCAACAATGTTTATTTAATTCATTATAATTGACAGCTGTGCTCTTTATAAAATCCCTTTTATCTTTTTTTGCATCACATGTACAGTATTAAGACATTTTGACCTCATCCTTGATCTTCTATAGAAGTGTAGCTCTGCAATATTAACATCATTTGGTGTAGAGAGTGATATGCTTGAATTCCAGAAAATGCAAATAATGACAAAGTAAGTTGCCAAGATATTTTAAAAACACTTTTGTATATTCTTTGAAACTGCATTTATTAACAGAATCTCCACTCATATCATGTCCCGAGGAAGCTAACTGCAGGCATCACTCTCAATTTAATTAAAATAAGTGAGGTTAAAAAAGGTCCTCTTTTACCATCCATTTCACATTAAATTCAGCCAATTCCTTTGAAGATTGGTGTTTCTTAAATGTCCGTAAGAAATTTAACAAGGTATGCATAGCCAGCCCTTGACCTCATGATGCTGCCAACACACACTGGTTTTATACTCTATTAGCAAGTAGCAGAAAGCCAACCACTCATACTATGTCACAAATGAAGGGCCTGCTCACGTTCCTTGACTTCTGAAACTTTCCTGTTTCATTTTCTGGCCCCATCCTAACCACATGTGTGTTTTCTAAACCTAACACTCCCAAGTACCCAACTAAACTGTCAAGCTACACAAAATAGAATTATTTGCAAATTAGAATATCTGTAGATTTATAAATTACAAACAGCAGCAATGTACTAACCTTATTTGAACAGTTTCAACAGCTGTCTTCTATAATGGTCAATCAGGTACATTTAGTTTCTGCTCATATGGCCAGTTTATACTTTACTCTCAGAACACGCAAACATGGCTGCCAGGCATTCCCAGCATTCATTTGACACGTCCCCTGTGAAACTTCCTCAGAAATTAGCGCAACACTTGTACGAATTGCAGTACCAGCAAAAAATCGGGGAGTGCAGTGTGTTCAAGTTGGAACGTGACATCGGAGTCTCTGTTTACTATCAACATGTGACTGCAAGCCACTTTGCATATCCTACAGTATCAGTCTGCATGCTTCGATGTTTAATGAGTGGTTAATGTGGTGAAACAAATCATCATACTTAAATGCTGACATACAAATTAATTTGTGGTACTTTTCAAGCATTGCATATTCCCCTTTGTAATGACGTAATACATTTTTAAGGTCTCACGTACCATCTTCTGTGTCTTTTTTTTTTTTTTTTTTTTTTTTTTTTACACAACTTCATAACAGCATCAGTATGTATGGAAGCACATTTGAGCCACAGAGAGAAAAATTAGGGACACAGTGAAGGAAAAAAAGGGTCTGTTTTGTGACTAAAGTGGAAATTTTGGCTTTAAACTTGAAATTTCCACTTTAATCTCGTAGTTTATTTTGTCATTAAAGTACACCGTGGTAAATGTCATATTAAAACTGACCCAGTTGTTAATCACTACATGTTTCTAGGGCTTCCTCCTGCACTGACAGCGATGAGATGCAGCAACTACTGCACAGAACACTTTAAAGTTATGATATTCCAGCTCTCTACACATTTAGAATCCTTAGATTTATACTTGGTATCACTTTCATGATTAAATGTGTTAAAGCATGTATGTTACATTTTACAGATAAATTAACTTCATTTAAATAATGAATACTGTTAATAATTACACACATGCCATGGTGGCATAGCGGTAGCGCTGCTGCCTCCCAGGTAGTCATGTTCCTGGTGTTCCCTGCCTGGAGTTTGTATGTTTTCCTGGTGGATTTCCTCAGTGTGCTCCGATTTCCTTCCAAGGACATACTGGTTTGGGTAGTTGGTGATGCTAAAATGATGCTAGTGTATGTGTGTGCTTGTATTCACATTGCAATGAGCTGATGCCCATCCAGGGATTGTTTCCACCTTGCACCCAATGCTTGGTGAAATGGGCATGTTCCTAGATTGATGGATGTAATCCTTAAACATCCAAACATTCATCTTTTTCAGAAATATTGTGGCAAGGTGTCGTGAATTGTGCAAAAGGTCCATTAATTTCAGAACACAGCGAAGCCGAACATTGTTTTCTTACCGTGATGATATCTCGCACTGTCACCTGGTGGAATAATTCAGATTTACATAAAGTATGCGCGCAAGTATAAACAGTACATGGCTTGTGTAGCAGTAGCATCTGCAGGTGCATGCGTCGCGTCATGTGAAGTATAAAACTGGCCTTGTTATTTTTAATCACTACGGGAAGGAAAACACTATGTATGAAGTCTTGCTGACCAATGAGCTTTGACAATTTTGTTGTATTACTTAAAGCATGGATGGTTTTTGTCATAGAAATCCACTGAAATCCATAGAAATGTGCCTTCAGTGGACATATCTATGTATAGCAGAAAAGCAAGTTCCAGCTGTGTTTCACTTCTAGGCCTGTAGTACTAGGGTGTTGTACTGTGTTAGCCATTATGGATGTAGTGAGAAGTCAAGTAAAATGACACCTTTTATTGGCTAACTAAAAAGATTACAATATGCAAGCTTCCAAGGCAAGTCAGGCCCCTTCTACAGGCAACATGTAATACAGAGACTGGAGTTCCTTGTGCTTATATAGACACTAAGTCTCTATACAGCATTGGAAAACCTTTAAGTGAGACATCTTAGATGTAAAAATTTACACTAGAATTCCTGAAGCTTACGAAAAAAAACGTGTAATCCCGGCCCACCTTAAATCCCTTCGCACCTCTCCATCAGCATCTTTTGTTTTGTAAATGCGTCGATCAGCACAAGCAGCCTGCTGTCCCATCCCCCCTTCTTGATGGAGCTCAATTCGGGCAAAAAGTTCTCCCAGCTCAAGCCAAGGCTCCTTATCTGCGTGTGATGTGCCTCGAGTTGTATAGGGTAAGTAATACAGTATATCATTATTTGGAATACATGCATTTCATGTGTGTTCAATGTCTACAAAGATCTGGGTAATTGTAGGGTGAAATGAAATGCAAGAAATGCTGAACACATACCTAAAGCAGAAACTTTTTTCATGCTATACTAATAAATACATATCCAAATATCAAATAAACACATGAACTTTTATTCAAGAATATAACCAAAGACAAAAAAGCATTTGATTTACATGTGGCTGTCAATGAGTTTAAAAAGCTCAAATGTCAGTCGACAGGGAGCTTACACGTACGTATTCTTAAATGGTGCAGAGGTAAGTGGGTTTGAGACCGGCCACTCCGTGTTTTGAGTAGTGAGCAGCTATTATTATTATATTTCTGCAATATAATCAAAACGTACATTTGATTTGAGTCTGTAACACCTGGTATAAATTTTGGCTACTTGTAAAAGTTAACGCTTTTTTTTATTATTCTGTTTTATTCTCTCAGTGATATTCACGTGGTACATCGAACTTGCCTCTCCCTCTTTGTGTTGATGGCATTTATCTCCATTCTTTTCACAAGAGCAGCACTGTGGCTGATGCCTGCTCAGAACTATTTTTGTTGTACCGGCGATCAATGATACAATGTCCTGTGACCGCTATCAGACTAGCGCTTTCGCCGGCTAATAGACTGCTCTGCACCACAACCCAACACTGCTTGTTACAATAAGTAAAATGGGACTTACACCTGCAGGTAAAGTCACTTCAGTACGCAAGCAATTTGCCACGCTAGTGTTTAGATCTGACAGCACTGTGCTGACATTGTATGCGCCCAAAAAGAAGCCTTTTATTTCAGTCTGTAACGGCCAGTGTAAAAGCTTTGCAACCTGTAAAAGATCTCGCTGAAGGCATAGAACCAGACACAGAAGTGCTGGTGAATTATGTCGTCTTAGTATCTTGTTGTCACTTGAATTTTTTGTTATTCAGCTTTATTCTTGAATAAAAGCATATTTGTTTCGTTATACCTTTGCAAAAGTGTTTATTTTATATTCCAGTAACCACTTGAATGAAATTAAATCCGTCTCTGACTCTCTCGCACTTGCATGTCGTTATTTGAAAATGGTATGCCAGATCTTGCCTGTACTCTGTGCTATAGTGCATGATACTTAAAATTCAGACAGAGTTGAATACAGGCAAGATCGAAAAAACCCTATTCCATTTGAACATGAGTTGTCATTTCAACATTTTTTTCCATTTTCTCTTCTTTTTTTTATGTGAACTACTGTTGCTTTGAATTTCACTGAACCGTTTAAAACAGATATTCTTGGATGTGTCATATTCAGTGTTCAAACCTTTCCAGTAGCTGCAGAATTTTTTTAAAACATCCAGTATATCGCTTCTACACAGTCCAAGTTGGGTTCTGCTGAGAATATTCCATTGGAATTTGAAAGATCTAATCAGGGCCCTATGGAATCTCTTATTTTTTCACAAATTCAATTTTATTTTATTTTTTTTATTTTGGTGTTCAGTTTTATTTTTCCTTGATTCTGATTTTTGGGTTTTTACTTTTTTTTTCTGTAAGAAAGTAGTAACGGCTACAAAAAAACAAACAATAATGAAATGGCACTTTACATTCCATTTAATGAAACAGCACAATAGCACAACTGAACCTTATTTTGCAGTTCCATTCATCAGGTAGGAGTCCAGATTCTCCATGATGCTGTATACTGAGACTGAAGTAGGGCAGTAAGTGCCCTCCAGAATTTTAAGAGCTCTTACTAGTTTGATGCATCCTTCTGAGATGAAGGTTAACTTCACTTTTAGAAAAAAGAGTGACCCCGCTTTTAAGGGTTTGTTGCATCTGAGGAAAAGCCTGCTCTTCTGCCCAGGTTTGTAAGTGCCGAGTTTATGACAGAAGAGTCAAATGTGGACCTTGCTTGCCTCGTCACTGCGAGGCAAAACATTTATTAAATCCTGAAATATCCTTGTTAATTTTTAAAAGGGAACCCATTAGCAACCAGTGATGTTCACTAATGACATTTTTCTAAGGGAAAGACTGTTAATACCAGTTAAATATCTGTATAATTTAACCTGTTAAATGAGTCACAGTAAATACATCACGTACAATTAGAAATGCATACATAAAAGAATTACCATACAGCCAAATGTTTACTCGCCTATCACTATGTTGAGAACTATGTGGTCTCGCCTATTGGTGGTTTCATCAACTATAAATTATATTTTCTTGCCACGAATCTTTTGAATAACGGCGTCCATATGATGTTCAAATAAGTTTGACGAAGACTGCTGTCATTTTCTGACAGCGTGTTTCCTTGTTTACAATGCTTAATAAAGAAAGGACACATCTTAGTCATTTTTTTTTTTTTTTTTTTTTTTTTTGAGCGGTATGTCTGGCTTACATGGGCACAAACTGGCATCTTGCATCTGATGATTTTGTTGTTTCCTTTGTTGTTACCTTAAGGGGAACACTTATTGATTTTTAATTTCTCCATGTTTTTGAGATGGGTTTTAGATTTGACATGGTCATTGCAAGTATCTTTTTCATGTCCAGTCTATAGTATGCTGGCAAAACTTGCAGAAAAGTCATCCGGATTCGTAAAAGTTGCCAGGATATTGTTGTGCCCTCAATTTTGCAGTTAAGCTTGTGTTACGTTTTTTCGACGTAGTTAGGGTATCTGATACTGCTCGCTTTGACATTTCTATCTCGTGCATCTAGCTAATTTGTGTGCCTTTAACAAGAAGACATTCAAAAAAACACATGCACAAACAGATAGAGGCACAACTAGATTTCTATGAAGAATTGCATTTGCTTCAAAAACAACAAACTAGAAAATATTATCTGAATGATAGAACTACAGATAATTTAATTTATTGAGAAGTTTTGTGACGGTCACTCCTTCAGTCTCTAAATTCTGCACATTTCTAAATGTAAAATCTGTTTTTAAGCATTCATTCTGTGATTCCATCCGTGTTTTCTGCATCGCAGAAATTATAGGGCCCTAACTAATTCAGCTGGATTTTTGTGAGTAGAAGGTTGCAGTGGGTTGTAATTCGTAAATCTCAATGTGGAGCAGGTCAGCTGTGACTCTAGCACTTCTGTTGTTGTTGTAGTTTTATTTATTTTTTTGTCAGGATATGTTAACTTCACAGATTCAGTATACGACAGCTGAATTTTCCAACTGCAGCCTTGCTCAGCTGAGCCACTACCAGCACTGCAACTCCATCGAAGCATTGTGTATCATTGTTGTCCTAAATTCATCCACCAAGGATCTTCTTGGACCATCAAATACAGTGACACCAAACAAGTACTCTCACCTGTTTACAAAGTCTGGTCGGACTATTGACCACAGTGTACTAGCTGATCTACCCAGATTGATTAGCTCCAGGCCCAGTAAGAACAGGTTAACTGTTGGACTACTTGACATCTGTTCTTTGTACAACAAAGGTCCTTTAATTTGTGATCTTGTGGAGGATCATAAATTTGATTTATTTTGCTTGGTTGAGACCTAACAGCAACATAATGATTTTATACAACTTAATCAGCGTTGCCTGCCTCCTTCTGGATATGTTTTCATCTCGCAGCCCGACCTTCCAGAAAGGGGGATGATCTTGTGATACTGTATAATGAGAACTTTAAAGCGGCTCATCTGAATCAATACTTGATGAGTAATGAACAGTTAACAACAGCATTTGCAAGATGCAGAACAAAATAACATTGCTCTTAAAAAAAAAAAAAAAAAAAAAATTCACAGCCCTGCACTCATTCAAAATTCACCATAATTTAGCAAGCATATCTATTGCCAGACCAGATTCCACACTTGCTGTGCAGGGCTGCTTGTTTTAATACATTGCAGTGGCATTTACTTTATAAAATACCTATGTTATCTAGCAAATGATTTTAAAATTTTGCTTCTTAAATATGTTATTCAGTAATCTATTAGCCAAATTTGTTCCTCTACTGGATATTATAAACTAATTTTTATTCGAAATTAATAATAATACATTTTATTTATATAGCGCCTTTCCCATTTTCAAGGCACTTACAAGAATATAAGAAAGAATGACAGGGTATACAGTATATAGCATTGTACAAACCAAATAAATAAATAAAGAAGATTATGACAGTGAATTCAGAGAAGAAAAAAAAAAACGCAACATAATTGATGGTCTAGCACACACACATACAGGTTACATGAGCATCTTGACAGAGAAGTAAACTGAGAGAATGGTAATAAAGTCCTGAACAGATGAGTTTTGAGTTGTTTTTTAAAAGAATTCATGGAGTCAGCTGACCTGATTTAATTTCGGTAGGTCATTCCAGAGTCTGGGCGCTATAGAGCTGAAGGCCCTGTCACCCATGGAGTGTAGATTAGTGTGGGGTACAACAAGATTGCCAGAATCCGAAGACCTTAATGGGCGAGCAGGCACATAGTGATGGAGAAAGTCACTGATGTAGTTTGGCGCGAGGTTATTTAAGGCTTTGTAGGTTATTAGTAGGATTTTATATTTGATTCTGTAAGACACAGGGAGCCAGTGAAGACGGAGCAGGATGGGTGTGATGTGCTCGCTGCTGCTGGTTCGAGTAAGGACTCTTGCAGCTGAGTTTTGAATAAGCTGGAGCTGTGATATAAGATTAGAAGGGGCACCTGCCAGTAGGAAATTACAATAATCGATGCGGGATGTGATAAAAGCATAGACAAGTTTCTCAGCGTTAGAAAAGGAGAGGAAGGAGCGAACACGGCATATGTTACGGAGGTGAAAGTAAGAAAGTTTCTTAATGTGATTTATGTGGGCGGAATAAGAGGGAGGAATCAAAAATGACACCAAGATTTTTTACAGTAGAGGCAGGTTTGATGAGATCACTGCCAAGATGGACTGGGAAGGAGCTCATTTTATTAAGTTGAATTTTAGTCCCAATTTGCAGGAGTTCAGTTTTATTGCAATTTAATTTTAAAGAGTTCTGCTCCATCCAGGTTTTAATTTCACTAAGGCAGGTTGTGAGCTGAGAAAGCTCTGATGAAGTTCCACTTTTAACATTGAAGTAGAGTTGAGTATCATCTGCATAAAAATGATAACCCAGTCCATAGCTACGGATAATATGGCCAAGGGGAAGCATGTAAATACAGAAAAGCAGAGGACCAAGGACAGAGCCTTGAGGGACTCCTTGTGTGACTGGCGCTGAGCTGGATCTGCTCTTGCCAAGAATAACAAACTCTTGCCTATCAGTCAGATAGGACTTGAACCACTGAAGGGCAGTGCCAGAGATACCCAGCATGTTCTCCATTCTGAACAGTAGGATGTCATGTCTGACAGTGTCAAATGCTGCACTGAGGTCTAACAGAATTAATATGCTGGTTTGTCCAGAGTCTGCTGCCATAAGCAAATCATTGGTTACCCATAGCAGAGCATTTTCACAGCTGTGCCACACCCTGAAACCAGACTGAAAGGGTTCCATCAAATTATTAGAGGTTAGGTAATTGGTGAGTTGGGAAGCTACAACACGCTCAAGAACTTTTGACAGGAAAGGTAAGTGGGAAATAGACCGGAAATTGTTAAGATTGTCAACATCAAGACCAGACTTTTTTAAAATTGGGGTTACAGAAGTAATTTTAAAAGTGAGCGGCACAGAGCCAGTGTCAAGGAATGAGTTTATTATTGTTGTAACAGTCGATATTATGGCATGAAGGCAGGATTTAAGTAGTGTGGTGGTAATGGGGTCCAGTACACAAGTAGTCAGCCTCATCTTACAAAGCAGGTTATTAACAAACGCAGATGTGACTGGTGAGAACTTAGAGAAGGAGCTGGATAGAGTGGGAAAACAGGGAGAGATATAAACAGATGATGTATTTACTGTATGTTAGTTGAATTATTTAGATCTTTAATTTTGTTACGGAAAAAGTGGAGGAATTCCTCACAGACTTCAGTAGAAGAGGTAATTGGCTATATGCGGGTTCATAAACATACAGTGGGAAGATTTGTGTCTTTCTATAATTCTACAAGTTACATATACAGTTACTCACATGTACCTGTTGTGTTAATCGGTCTCAAAAATGTGTCCTCACACTTACTTTCTAGATGAAAAAAAGGAAGCGTTTTAAAATGAGAATCTAGTCCTCTGATGCTTGTTGACTACGGCACTGGATGAATGGAATATAAAAGACAAACAGGTACTGTGACTGACAAATCTGCTAATATGATCTGTGCAGTACAGCTTATGAAGCTACTTTACGTCAGCTACTTTGCACACAAGCTCACTTTAGTATCACAGGCTGCTCTGAAAATTCCAAAAATTGCCCGCTTGCTCAGCTGGCTGACACACTTTGCAAACATTTTTCACTTTTAGCAGTATAGCTACTGTGCTAACAGAGAAGCAATGTTTTTTGCACTTGCTAACACACAAACTTGTGACTTACACGATCACTCAAGGGAACAGTGCATTGTAGATGCTAGAAAGGTTATTGGAGCAATGGCTCATATCTTAGCTACTCTGCATACTAGTATAGGCAGTGAGGTTGCTCCTGGTGTGACTGACATGCAGTGTTCTTGTCTGCAATGCATCTGCCACAGGCCCCCTGTCATTTTTAGTATCATGATGTGATTGTCATGTAGGAATCCGTTGCTTTCCTGTTGGTACAGTAAAAAGCAGTTCCAAAACTTGTATCATTTGTTGAAAACCCTCGTTGTCAACAACAGTGTAGGGTCTTTACAGATTAAAAAAACTGATGTTGGTTTTTTTTTTGGTGTGAGATTCATTTAAACTTAGAGTTAAACTCTGTGTCATGTGTAGTGCTCTACTCATTTGGATGTCCACTGAGACAGCATTTCTAGGTAATGTCAGGATAAGTAATTTCTGAAATTTGTTGTGTTGCTACAATGCTTAACTTGTGAGTTGCACAGCTTACATATTACATATAGTTTTAATATACAACAATCGGTTAATTTCCCAACTCACTCCAGAGGTTACACTCTTGATCTTGTATGCTACTCTGGCATTGCACGAATTGGTTTCTTACTACAATTACAGACTCCATAGCCTTTTGGATATATTTGCACCACTAAAAACCTAGACTGTTTTCTTTACACACTTCGCTCCTCGGTTCTTTCCTGAGCGTTGGCTGCTTAATACAAACAGCTGTCACTTACAACGCTTCTATAGAAGAAACTGGACTCGCTGTGCACATATGAATGTTATCAGGATACATTTTTATGTATAAAGATGCATTTGAGGCTAAATCTGTTTATTATTCTAAACAAATCCTGTCTGATAGAAGCTAAAGAGCTTTGTTTTCCCGATTATTAACAGAATACTAGCAGCTCCTTATATAATCCCATCTTATATGTGTTGCACTGCTACATGTGATGCATTCTTGACCTTTTTAAAACCAAAATTGATAACATTAATCAACAGCTAACTTCTTGAATATGTACGCCATACAATTCTTTTGTAAGTATTTCATCTGAGCCTCCTTTTACTTACGTACTTTTGGAAGGCCTACTGAAACTGAAATTTATTATCTTATTCATAAATCTAGATATGCCACTTGTCAACTTGATCCCATGCCTACTCTATTGGCAAAAGCCTGCTTGCCTTCACTTTCTTCACTTATAACTACTATTATTCATCCCTCTCAAATATTTGTTTTTTTTTCCTTTCTCCCTTAAATCATCTGTACTAATTGCAATTTTAAAGAAATCCAGTGCTGACCTCAATAATTAACTTCCAGTAATTATTGTCCTATATCAAATCTACCATTCATTTAAAATATTCTTGAAAAACTAGTTGCAGCACAGATCAATGCTCATCTCATTGATAACAGCCTGTTTGAAATATTTCAATCTGGTTTCCGTCCAAAACGTAGTACAGAAACAGCCTTGGTAAAGGTCACTAATGACCTACTAATGGCTGCAGATGATGGGCTTTTAACAACCCTTGACCTACATGATCTGAGTACAGCCTTTGATCCTGTATCACATAGTACTTTGTTAAATTGGTTAGCTACCATCAGCATTACTGATACCCCCCTCATTTGGTTTATTTCATACATGTCTAATTGTACACAATTTATATAGCTAAAATACTCTCAATCATGATCCCTCCTAGTCACTAGTGGTGTTCCCCAGGGATCGAAGCTTGGCCCCTTACTGTTTATAATATATCTACTCTCTTTAGGTAACATTTTTAAGAAATTTGGAATCAATTTCCATTGCTATGCAGACGATATTCAGCTCTGTATGTCTACAAAGTGTAACTCTGTCCTTCGCCATAAGACAGAGGTTCTTCTCTTTGGCTCTGATAGTTTCTCACTTAACATTGATGGTGCCTCAGTCTCTCCCTCCCCTCTTGTTAAGAGTTTTGTGGGTTATCTTTGATAGTACCCTAAATTTTCAACCCCATATCAATAATATTATAGGTCATGTTTTTTTCATCTCCATAGCCTTGCATGCTTGTGACCCTCCCTCACACTAAATAGCATCACTGTCCTTAGTCACACGTTGTTCACTTCCCACATTTGTTACAGTAATTCTGTTCTCTTTAGTCACAAGCTTCCCCATAAGCTCCAGCTTGTTCAGAACTCTGCTGCCTGTATTATAACTCAGACCCCCTTCATACAACACATTACTCCATCTCTTAAACAACTTCATTGGCTCCCTATAAAATTACACATTGATTTTAAAATTCTTTTACTTACCTTCAAAGCACTCCATAACCTTCCTCCTTTATACCTCTTTGACCACATAAATGTTTGTATCCCCAACTGCACTCTTCGGTCCTCCACATTTGGGGCCTCATGTATAGTGTGTACGCACAAAAATGTTGCGTATGCCTGTTTCCACGCTCACATCACAATGTATAAAAACTAAACTTGGCGTAAAGCCACGCACATTCTCACGCCAGCTCAAACCATTACGTACACAAGTTTTCAGCTCTGTTTTGAAAACTGGTGGCACCCAGTGTCAAAGCAGTGCTACTGTTCCTGTGTGGTTTCCCTTTATTTTTAAGATTCACATCCCTGACGTGGCTTTGTCAAATATACTGAAGTTAACTGCATATCGTTTATTAGTTTAAGGCACCTGATTGTAATCAACCTGTAACAATATAATGGTGCATGGAATGGCCAAACTATTCCAAATACCATCTCTGCTTTAACATTGTTACTATCAGTGCACCACTTAGGGTATTTTACCCCACTGTATCTGAGTGTGGAATCAGAGTTCTACAGCAACTGATCAGAAAGAGGATTATCAGGATACAGCATCTAGCACACGCCCCCTCAGCCACGCGCACAATTTATTTAAACTTCCCCCATATGGCAAATGCTTCAGAGTCTTTCCTGTCAGGACCTTGCGGTTCAGAAGCAGTTTCATCCCAATAGCTCTAAACACACTCAATCAGTCCATCAAGTGCTCTTGGTAGAACTGTTTGTACTTTTAAGTACAATTACTTCACTTTAAACTTGCAGTACAGTTGTAATATTGCACAACCTGAGCCACTTTATGAACCATTTCACTATCTGCACTATATGTACATGTACAGTATACAGGCAGTCCCCGGGTTACGTACAAGATAAGGACTGTAGGTTTGTACTTAAGTTGAATTTGTATGTAAGTTGGAACAGGTACATTATTTTAATAAATGCTATTGTTGACCGACTGTAACCAAGTGCTCTGCCAATGAATGATGGAGTTTCATCTCTCTCTGACCTTTTCATTATTTCTACTTTATTTTCAATGGTGATGGTTTTTCTCTTCTTTACTGTATCACCAGCACTTGCATCAGATTTGTGTTTCAGAGACATTCTTGAAGGGTGAAGACAAAAGGTTAAGATGAGCTCTTCTGCACAGCACTGTACTGCTATCACAGCAGGCAGGCATCCCTCGTCAGCACATCTGGTGTACTGATAAGAGACAGCTTCCTGCTATGTACATAACAGTACAAGCAGGCTTGCTATTGAGAATGAATGGGAGTAGCGAGGGGCGGTTCACCACCCACCACGCAGTCGCGTCCGCCCACCGAGAACGAACACGGTGCGGCCAAAGGCGTGTAGTGAATTGCCCACCACCGCCCCCATTCAACAGGCAGCCACCTCGAAGTACACTACAATGCTACCCCCTGCCGCCCCGTTCACCCTCAATGGTCTCCGTTCAGCCACAACCGGGTCACCGCTTGCAGCATTACCAGCCGCCCACCGAAAACGATTCGGGGGAAGCCGTGTGTAGTGGGCAGGCAGTGAAACGTCCTACACCGCTCCATCCAGCCTGCGTCCAGTCAGGAGCAGTAGCTGCGGCGACATAGTGGGTGGACAGCGAACCGCCCCATTAAGCCTCCGTCCTGCACACGAGCGATAGCTGTGGCCCCAGTGACTATGGACCATGGGTCACCGCTCGCTTGCCGCCGGGAACCGACACAGGGACACTACACTTCGCGAGCAGCGAAATCACACCCCTCCAGCCACTACTTGCAGCGTTCTCCAGCCAAAGATGACGGAGCGGCAGTTAATGAGGCACATGTGTCACAGCTGCGGCCTTGTTCATAAATCGTAGGTCAGATGTCCATAACCTGAGGACTACCTGTATTGTACTTATGCTTTCTTATTATGTTTTTCATTTTTTTTTTTTTTTTTTTACATATGATGATGACTGGCTTCTAAGTCAATTTAGATTTCCAAGTGCTATCATCTTGGAGCTCTTGATATCATTTTTATGATGAAATGCAGTAAATTATGTTTGTTACGATATACAGATACATTTTTTAATTTCATTTAAATGTATATTAAACATGTGGGTACAGTGGGGCAGCGGTAGCGATGAGCTGCCACCCCATTCAGGGACTGTTCCTGCCTTGTGCTGTATGTTTGTTGGGACTGGTGCAACCCTGGATGGATAGATGGATGAAATAATTAAACATGTACTACAAAGACATTTCAGTGTTCCTTAAAAGTTTTGAGAATCGGCGTTTTAAGTTTAGAGATGGTTTTACATTTATTAAAGAACTTATTGTGTGGCAATTGATTACTTGGAGAAAGAGGCAACAAGCATCTTGCGTGAGGCAGGAACAATCTCTGGACAGGGCACCAGAATGTTGCTACCACTCCGGCACCGTGCCCCCATGTTTAATACATGCTTTAATTCCTATCTTCATGAAAATGATATCAAGTATACATCTTAGTATTTAAATTGTTCAGAGAGCTATAATATCATTAATGTATTCTGTGTCTTGTCCGTGTAATTCACACACAGAGTACATAGAATACGAAGCATTTAATGTGCTACTTTAGTCACGATGGGATTTGAGAAACTAGTAAATTAAACAATTATAAGATGAAGTTTATGACATTGTACTTTAATGACAAAAGAAACTACATGATTAAAGTGGAAATTTCAAGATTAAAGTTGACATTCATCCCCCCACTATTTCCCTATTTTTTCTTCTTTTCCCTGTACCCTAAGGCCGGGTTTATACTTCACGCAATGCATGCTGCAGCGGACACTCCTGCCCATAAAGTGATGATTTTCAAGGGCGTGGTACTAATGAAGAGAAGGAATCACATTGCTTGACAGTTGCAGTCAAAATATAGAACCTTTTTATTGAACAAATTTTGCAAACAACTTAAACTAAAATTTTGACAACATATTTTCAACCATCCAAAGAGACATATTTACACTTAGTAAAATATATCCAGAGGTGCTTGTCAAAAGTTGTATGTCTTAGAAAAGGAATAAATAGTAAATATTTTTGTAAACCAACTGCACTTTCTGTTAATGTTAACAATCTCTGTCCACTGACACGTTAAAGTGACTTTTTAAACAACTTTACCATCATTAAACTGCATAATATTTAAACTAATAAATAATAACAATAAAATAAATAATAGTGCAACTTTCAGTGATAATACTATTACTTCAAGACTTCAAGCCCAGGTGCATTACACAGTATTCACCAAATAAAAATAAAATAAAACAAGTGCAACTTGGTGATGTCATCTTTACCAACTGAACCTACATTTAGGCAAATTGCATTAATATGGACCTTGCTTCAAGCTAAGCTATATACATAAATAATAAAACTGCAACTTGCATTTATAATGCTATCTGTGGTATAGCCCTACGGAATCATATTAGGGCCACGGTGAAGAAAAAAAAAAACTATATATCGAGATTAAAGTCGACATACTTTATTTTATAATTAAAGTAGAATGTCGTAAACTAAACTTCATCCTAAAATCAATGTTTAATTTACTAGATTTTCTCAAACCCCGTCATAAGTTAATGTAGCACATTAAATGCTTTGTGTTGTGTTCCCCGACCCAGTTGTTAATCACTGCGTGCTTCTTAAACTAACTTCCTCCGCACTAAGAGGAGGCACCGGCAGCAATCACCGCACAGAATACATTCACTTCATAATATTTCTGCTCTCTGAAAATTTAGAATGCTAAAATATATACTTGATATCATTTTCAGGATGGAATGCATTAAAGCAGGTATTAAACATGCACGGTAGTGTTGCGGTAGTGCTGCTGCCTTGCAGTAAGGGGTCCCCAGGTGTACGTTCAGTGTATAGAACTTTATGGCAGGTGTGACAAGGCTCCAAAAAACTGGATGTATGAATGGGTATCGCACAGGTTTAACTTAAATATTGTGTAAATGCTGGGTTTGTGATCTGGTGGTTGGAGACACGAACACAGAATTCAATGCATGTTCTTCTGAGTGGGCTTTCTTTATTGCATGCATGCTGTCTCTGTCTGACGTACCAAACCCTCTGCTCCTATCCTTCCTTTTTCTTTCTCCACCTAACCAATCACCACATGATAAACGTCTTTGTGAAATTAAAACTAGTTATAAACTTAGAACACAGAGTGTTCAGAACTTTAAAAAAATCTCCGTTATACATGTTTAATTATGCCATCCATTCAGGGTTGCGCCCATCCCAGCAAGCATTGTGTGCGAGGCAGGAGCAAATCCTGAACGCCAGCACATCACAGGGTGAATACGAGCAAAACATACACTAGCAGGGTCAATATAGCATAACAAAACCCCACATCCTACATGATTTTGAAAGGATACTGAAGCACGGCGAGTAAACCCATCAGAAAAACATGCAAATTCAAGGCAGGGTACACCCTTGCTGCGCAGTGCAACCTCCACGCTACCGTGCCCCCACATGATTAATACATGCTTTAATGCATTTCATCATGAAAATGATATCAAGTATTTATCTTAGGATTCTAAATGTTCAGGGAGCAGGAATATCATGAAGTGAATGTATTCTGTGCGGCAATCGCTGCCGGCGCCTCCTCAGTACAAGAGGAAGTCAGTTTAAGAAGCACGTACCGATTTAACATGGCTCGGGGAACACTTAACACAAAGCATTTAATGTGTTACATAACTTATTTTGGGGTTTGAGAAAATCTAGTAAATTAAATATTCATTTTACGATGAAGTTTAGTTTATGATGTTCTACTTTAATGACAAATAATGAGAATAAAGTCAACATGTCTTAACATAATCTTGACATAAACGGTGAGAATCAAGTAGAAATGTCGAGAATAAAGTCAACCTGTCACACTATTACACAGTACCCAGGTACATTACACTGCATTAGAAAAAAAAATTAAACAAGTACAACTTGGCTTGCAGTATTATCCAGTAGTATAGAAACAGTATTCACAGATTTGAACATAATGGTCCACATCCGACCTTTTAAAACCAAAGTATCTCCAGGCAACAGACGTGACTCCTTTTTTTTGGCAAAAGTTATTTGTCATCATGTTCAACTTTATTGTCTGCTACAGCTTCAGTTTCAGAATGTTCTCTGTCCATTTTCACCGCGCAATACCTCCGTTGCATGCCTATTTAGTGGTGTAGCAGTGAATAAGAGCCCCCGCGCAACACCTCCACTAACGCATGTACTCTGTTGTATGTGTTTAGTGGTGTAGCAGTGAAAAAAAGTCCTCCCCTTAAACTGTTTCCCGCTGCGCCATGTTCCGAATGTTGTTTAGGCAATTTAAACCGGTGTTGCGATATAAGAAAAATCCATATCATAACAAAAATAAAAACAGTTTTCGATATGAACCGGTATACCGCCCAGCACTAGTTCCAGGGCATTTAATCATACTGCTCTTTGTTTCTGGAACTTTTTACCACAAAACATTCGGGACATAGATTCCCTACCCATTTTCAAATCCTGTGTTAAGACTCACTTATTTAAATTGGCTTACACTACATGACTTTAGACTGCATTTTTATTTTTGCTTTATTTTCAGTTTTATATATTGTTTGCTTTGTTAGTGGTTTTATGAATTTTATTGTTTGTACAGTGTCCTTGGGTATTTAGAAGGGCACCTTGAAATAAAATCCATTATTATTATTATTGTTGTGATTTACTGATAAATAGTCAGAAGTAACACAATTAATTAAACTCTCAGTATTATAATCATTAGACTATAAACCAGTGCAGGTTGAGCATCCTTAATCCAAAATATAATGGATATTTTTGGATTTGGAATATGTGCATCTTCCAAAAATGCATCCTTCATTTCCTACTGTCTGTACACTATAAACCACCAGCTTTTTTGGGAGAGAACAATAGGAACTATATGAAAGACTTGACACAGAGAAGTTAAAAAGCTAAAGTTGCTGTTACCCTTTCAGGATCTTGGTAGCACAAGATAACTGAAGCTTAATTATAAGTTTGTATATTGTAATCCACACAGAGATAGAAGAGACAGACATGCGTAGAACACTGGAGCTACTTGGTTCCACACATTTGTGAAGTGCCTCTGTCTGCTATGATATCTTTCTATCGTTTTAGCTATTGTATCTTTTTACAACTTAACAGCAAATAGAGTTTAGATAAGCATTGTGTTATACGTACAGTAAATACTGCAGGTTAAAATATACTGCAACTGTATTCGTGAATGGCGTGTTTGCATTTCCAATTGGACAATAATCAAATCAAATCAAAATCTTTGTCATTGTAACAATGAGACGTCGTACAACGAAATATTTAGGTGCAATTTTCCAATACAGAATATAATAAAATAAAAATAAAAACAAAAACAAAACACAATTACTCAAGTTACAACTAAAATAAGGGAATAAAATAAGTATCCAAAATTGTCCATAACGGCAGAACAATGTTTTCCACTCATACATACATACATTATATTGCACTTACCCCTTATCTAATGTTAACTTAGATTGAAGGTGCACTCGGTCAGATTGATTACTTAGAAACATTCAGCATGGTGATGGCTGAAGGATAGACTGAGAAACAGTTTCTATTTGTCTTTGGATCTGAAACGTCTGCCTGAAGGCAGGAATTCAAACAATGCATGTCCTGGATGTGATGGGCCCTGAAGAATTTTCTTGACGTTCCTGAGACAACAGGAATTATGTAGTTCTTCTAGTGAGGGGAGAGGACAGCCGACTATCTGATGGGTGACCTTAATGACCCTGTGGAGCTCTTTCTACTGTGCAGCTGGAGAACCATGCACAGAGACAGTAGACCAGGAAGCTCTCTACTGTGCAGCGGTAAAAGGACACCAGCAGTTTCTCAGGGATGTTGTTCTTTCTGAGCACCCTCAGGAAGTAGTCTCTTTTGGGCCTTCTTCATTACCTCAGCAGTGTGTGTTCCCCAGGTCAAGTCCTCTCTAATGGTGACTCCCAAGAAGCAGAAGTCTGAGGCCCTCTCCACACAGTCCCCATTGATGATGAGTGGCTGGATGTTGTCTGTTTTCTTCCTGAAGTCCACGATGAGCTCCTTGGTCTTGGCTGTATTTAGGAGCAAGTTGTTATTCCTACACCACGTTGTCAGCCGCTCCACTTCATCCCTGTAGGCTGACTCATCCACCCCAGAGATGAGCCCTACTACCGTGGTATCATCAGCGAACTTAACAATGGTGTTACTGTAGTGGGCAGGAATGCAATCATGAGTGTAGAGGGTATAGAGCAGGGGGCTCAGCACACAGCCTTGTGGGGAGCCAGTGCTGAGGCTGATGGGTGTGGAGAAGTAGGGGCCCACTGTAACCCTCTGAGTGTTAATAATGTTAACTTACTTCAGTTGTTCATTTCATTATATAGTCTGAAGGCTGATGCAGTGCTACCTCCTCTTTAGTTCTACTGGTGCCGTTATGCACATCTACTGATTCATTGTTTTGAATTCTAAAATCTCCTTCATTCTCAACTCTGTCTAACAGCTGTCCTTTTTAATTAATTTTGATGGGTTGTGACACATTGTTTACTTAAACGTATATTTTATAACTCCTATTTTCTCAAACATAGCTGCCATTTAGTTCTTTTAACCTTTCATCGACGCCAATAGTGGTTTAAGTTTTGGATTTTGGAGCATTTCATATTTGAAAATCTCGGATTAGGGATGCTGAACCTGTATTATTAATATGAAATGTTGATCGTGCATTTTAGAGTAGTTTTCCCTGCATTATTTCCACTTACTAGTAAAAAAAAAAAAAAAAAAAAGTTAAGTACAGTAGTAAGAGTTTAAACGTTTACTGTATTTTCATTTCTTCTGAGTTACTGCCATGCTAACGTTTGCTTTTTTTATCTCCTCTATTCAGGTATTTCTGCCCCAGTTGTATATTTTGTCGACTATACCTCAAACTCCATCTTTCTTGAGGAAATTGAAGATTCAGTTACAGTTCGTGATTATATCAACAGTGTTCTGTGTTCTGGAGAAAATGCTGAAAAGCTCATTGATTTGGCAAGTTGTATTGGACAAATCCTATCTAAGATGCATAATGAAGATGTGATCCATGGTGATCTCACAACATCTAACATGCTTCTTAAAGATTCTGCCAAAACTGGGTGCCAGAATTTAGTACTCATTGATTTTGGACTGAGCTACATTTCTGCTTTACCAGAAGATAAAGGAGTGGACCTCTATGTTCTTGAGAAAGCCTTTCTTAGTACTCATCCAAACACTGAACATGTGTTTGAGGCATTGCTTAAAAGTTACACAACATCCTCAAAGAAGTCTTTACCTGTCATTAAAAAGCTAGATGAAGTAAGACTGAGGGGAAGAAAGCGATCAATGGTGGGATAAAGTAACACAAATTGACAAACTACATATTGCTTTTTGCCCCAACATGGAAATAACCAAAAAAAGAAAAAAAGCTGGCACATTTGCATCTTCTGTCAAACCATATTATGTGGACATGTATGATCCTATCTTATTGAATTTTTGTTCTGAAAATAATAAAAATCACTTGATGATTTGTCAAGGCAAATATCTAATTTCCAAATTGTACCTTTTGAATTTTTGTTTGGAAGTAAATATGAGAGAACATTGAGCTCATACACCATTCTCTTCTAGAACAACATACTTTAGAAAACTGAAACAATAAATGGAGATGAGCACAGATAGCTGAGTTGTATGGAAATAATAATAATATATGACTACCTGTAGCTAGGCCATTACTTTAAAAGCCAAATGAAACTAGAAGTGTCCAAATTAATCTAGACCTGCTTTTGTTAGATCGCACTATTGTGTTTTTTTTTTGTTTTTTTTTTTTTATAATGAATCCCAGTTATACATTATACAGAAATGATTATTTAGCTATGAAAATCCCAACTGCACATTCTTTCATCCCATTAAATAGAAATATTTAACTAGCAGCTTTAGCTTCTTTTTCTGTCACCGAGCCAATTTGATATCCCTAGTTATGCTAATTATACACATTTTTGTGGTTAAGGATGGAAAACCTGGAAGCCCAGGCAACACACAAGGAGGACATGCAAACTATATACAGACCATAGCCAAGTGCAGAATTAGAACCCAGCAACATTAACCACCTGCGATGGACTGGCACCCTGTCCAGGCTTTGTTCTTGCCTTGCATGCTACAGTAGCTGGGATAGCCTCTAGCACTCGCTGCAACCCTGTTCAAGACAAAGCATTTTAGAAAACACCTCACTGACATTAATCACAGCACTACCTTGTTACCTCTATGTAGCCTGCTGTACAAATAATAATAATCCGTGACAGCAAGGAATCGAAATTTGGTTGCATTTGTACTGATAGGACACAGAAACCAAATGACACTTTGTTTTTTCCACCAAATGTGCTGAAACCCACAAAAGTTTTAGAAGTTATTTGCAGGTCCATGATTCAAATTTAACAATTAAAATTTTGAAAACAAATATAGTAGAGAATATATGTCTTTAAAGCGTTGCCACCTACTCTGGAGATTTACTCTTGCCAGCCTTTGTTGCACAGTTTGTTTCTCCAGTCCACCAGCTGTGTTGGGCAGTTGGCTTGTTCTATAAACTCCTTAATTTTCACTGTCTCCATGTAGATTATTGTATCTGCTCATCTTGCTGACAGTCTACTCCAAGCTTAAAAAAAAAAGGTAAAGGTTATTCTTACACTGAATAAAAATGAGGATGCTTGGAGACAACATTTCAGGTTTGTAGTCTGCATCATAACATTGCATCTCTTGTGCTTTTTTCAGCATGGGAATGGCTTTTACTTTTTTTCCTTCTTACACATACTCGCTGACAAAGCCCACCATTTATCAAAGTTGTCCTCACTGGCCAGTCACAGCCTGTGCACACAGCATACAAGGACTGCATACATTGGCTGACAGAATTGTATTATCCTGCAACAAATTTAAACAAATTTTGTGTGGTGTCAGAAGAAATGTACTTGGATTCAGAGCAACATAGTTTATTAATATAAAGTCTTGTTTATGTTTATTGTCTTGTACAGTTCATGCAATAACATGCTTATATGTATGTTTCCCAAAACTTTGACTGTCGTTCACAATCAATGACATACAATGACTACAACATCAGATATTGAAAACTATATACTGTATGCACGTATACTGTGTATTAACTGTATATTTGTAATAAATGTGCAATATTTGATGTGTATAAGGCAAGAAATAGTCATGTAGTTGTCAGTTGTATAATCTTGTGATATTTACAGAGCAAGTGATAATGGTCAGGTATGACTTGTCAGGATGGATAAACAAGAAGAGTGACTGCAGGATAGCTGATGTCTTCAATGTGACAACTTGCCTTTCTAAGGCATCAGTCAGTGTACTGATGTAGATGGGTGTGTGCCTGCTTTCTGACATTTTGTCACCTCAGTTTTGCTGATATCAAAGGTGAGATTGGTTTCCTACACTGCAGAGTTAGCAGTAAAACATCTTCTCTGGAAGCTGTCTCATCGGGCCTATGATGATGGTGTCATCAGTAGATGTAATGATGGGGAGTAGGAGCTGTGCCTGACCACACAATCGGAGGTGCAGAAGGGGGCTTGACCCCCTGCCTTGTCTGGGTTAAAGATCGGTGTGGAGGATGTGATGCTGTAATGTCACATTTGCTGTGGCCTGACAGGAGTTACAAAGTTCCGTTGCTGAAGGGGGTACTATTTATCAGAAGCAATTATGTTAAATACTGTGCAGTAGTTGATAAAATGTTTTCTTGCAGAGCAGTGGTTATTATCCAGGTATGAATGGGATTGTGGTACCCTCTACAGACTTATTCTGACAATATACAAACTGGATGACTTGGCTTAAAGGTTTGGGAACACCTGCTCAAAAACATTTACATTTACAACATTTAGCAGACGCTCTTATCCAGAGCAACTTACAACAGTGCTTAGTAGTCTACGACTGTTCTTCAGTCTTTAAGGCTAGGATTAAATCTACTGTCATTAAACAAGTTACCGCTGACCAAGTTGTACACAAAACCATGCTAGAAGAAAATAGTAAGTTGTTAGTACTAGGAGTTAGTACAAAAATTTTTTTTTTATTTTTTTTTTGAGAAAAGGGTAGAAAAAAAAGTATGGGGACTTTAGTCCCCATAGTGCTGTTTAAAGAAGTGTGTCTTCAGACGACGTTTGAAGACAGTGAGGGTCTCCGCTGTTCGTACAGCAAGAGGAAGTTCGTTCCACCACTTAGGAGCCAACACTGCAAAGAGTCTTGATGCATGTCGTCCTCTTCTTTTAATTAAGGGTGGTTCGAGACGAGCAGTGCTTGATGTTCTGAGAGAGCGAGAAGTGACACGCTGCTTAACCAGTGCTGATACAGTGGTGTGAAAAACTATTTGCCCCCTTCCTGATTTCTTATTCTTTTGCATGTTTGTCACACAAAATGTTTCTGATCATCAAACACATTTAACCATTAGTCAAATATAACACAAGTAAACACAAAATGCAGTTTTTAAATGATGGTTTTTTATTATTTAGGGAGAAAAAAAATCCAAACCTACATGGCCCTGTGTGAAAAAGTAATTGCCCCCTGAACCTAATAACTGGTTGGGCCACCCTTAGCAGCAATAACTGCAATCAAGCGTTTGCGATAACTTGCAATGAGTCTATTACAGCGCTCTGGAGGAATTTTGGCCCACTCATCTTTGCAAAATTGTTGTAATTCAGCTTTATTTGAGAGTTTTCTAGCATGAACCGCCTTTTTAAGGTCATGCCATAGCATCTCAATTGGATTCAGGTCAGGACTTTGACTAGGCCACTCCAAAGTCTTCATTTTGTTTTTCTTCAGCCATTCAGAGGTGGATTTGCTGGTGTGTTTTGGGTCATTGTCCTGCTGCAGCACCCAAGATCGCTTCAGCTTGAGTTGACGAACAGATGGCCGGACATTCTCCTTCAGGATTTTTTGGTAGACAGTAGAATTCATGGTTCCGTCTATCACAGCAAGCCTTCCAGGTCCTGAAGCAGCAAAACAACCCCAGACCATCACACTACCACCACCATATTTTACTGTTGGTATGATGTTCTTTTTCTGAAATGCTGTGTTCCTTTTACGCCAGATGTAACGGGACATTTGCCTTCCAAAAAGTTCAACTTTTGTCTCATCAGTCCACAAGGTATTTTCCCAAAAGTCTTGGCAATCATTGAGATGTTTCTTAGCAAAATTGAGACGAGCCCTAATGTTCTTTTTGCTTAACAGTGGTTTGCGTCTTGGAAATCTGCCATGCAGGCCGTTTTTGCCCAGTCTCTTTCTTATGGTGGAGTCGTGAACACTGACCTTAATTGAGGCAAATGAAGCCTGCAGTTCTTTAGACGTTGTCCTGGGGTCTTTTGTGACCTCTCGGATGAGTGGTCTCTGCGCTCTTGGGGTAATTTTGGTCGGCCGGCCACTCCTGGGAAGGTTCACCACTGTTCCATGTTTTTGCCATTTGTGGATAATGGCTCTCACTGTGGTTCGCTGGAGTCCCAAAGCTTTAGAAATGGCTTTATAACCTTTACCAGACTGATAGATCTCAATTACTTCTGTTCTCATTTGTTCCTGAATTTCTTTGGATCTTGGCATGATGTCTAGCTTTTGAGGTGCTTTTGGTCTACTTCTCTGTGTCAGGCAGCTCCTATTTAAGTGATTTCTTGATTGAAACAGGTGTGGCAGTAATCAGGCCTGGGGGTGGCTACGGAAATTGAACTCAGGTGTGATACACCACAGTTAGGTTATTTTTTAACAAGGGGGCAATTACTTTTTCACACAGGGCCATGTAGGTTTGGATTTTTTTTCTCCCTAAATAATAAAAACCATCATTTAAAAACTGCATTTTGTGTTTACTTGTGTTATATTTGACTAATGGTTAAATGTGTTTGATGATCAGAAACATTTTGTGTGACAAACATGCAAAAGAATAAGAAATCAGGAAGGGGGCAAATAGTTTTTCACACCACTGTATGTAAGGTGGTGCAGTTCCAGTTTTGGCCTTAAAGGCAAAAAAAGTGTTTTACCATCTGGTCAGAACCCCCCACTAATTAAAAACCTAATGCTGTGAAGTGGAGCTTGATCTTGGATCTTGGTTACTGGCTTATAATAAGACATATTAATCAAAGCAAATGCTTAACTGCAGCAGACTATTGATGCCTGTGTGATAATCTGTTGGCCCGAGGTTCACAGCTTTTTTTTTTTTTTTGCTGTATACTTTGCAGGTAGTTCAAAACATTTCAAGTCCTGAAGTATTTAAAACAAAAAAGAAGGGTAAATCAAAAAGTTAAGGCAACAGAAAGAAGCTTGTGCAATGCAACATGTTCACAATGGCTTATGGGTAGTTCAGACATGAACCGTGCTGCGCTCTGGTATTAGCCAAGTTGAAGCCAAGGTTAGATGAGCATGGACGCTCCGCTCTGGGATTACGCCATTGTTGAACAATGTGTCGTAGTCAGATTTCTTTGGGAAAAGGGAGTGAAACCTGCTGAAATTCACCAAAGAATTTTGGTTCAGTGCGGAAGTGAAAACGGCATGACTCAATGAAATGTTTATGAATGGAAAGAAATGTTTAAAGTGGGGAAGAACAAGTATAACCAACAAAGCTCGATCTTATCGACCATCAGCATTGCGCACACAAGCCCACATGGATGTGGCAAGTGCCATTTTTTTCAAAGAAGACCAGTGTATTAAGTTGCCTGCTGTTGCTGTACTTTTCTATATCGGCTGTGGCTCTGCACATGCAAAAGTGCATGATGATTTGGGGTACCGTAAAGTTTGCACAAGATACATTTCCAAACTGTTTACTGATCTGCACAAGCCAACATCTTTCTTGCGAATTTAATTCTGCCCAAATAAATTTCCCTATGGTACATTGTACCTATAAGACATCGCAAATGTGTTTTCATCTTTTATCCGTTGCGGTTACCTCTTAATTTTCAAATTGCCTTTACTTGATTTACCCTATTAGGTTAAATTGTACTTGACTCTTACGAGACACAACAAAAGGTGGTATTTTTAACATTCACCCCAGGGTTGCACTGGAGGATTTATTTAATTTTTCTCATGTATGCCAAATACTTTTTTTAATGAAGAATTTTAATCTAAGAAAGTAGTGTGGCTTGGTTGGAAATATAAAAATTTGCAAAACGTCCATAATTTTAATTTTCAAATATGAATTCAGATCAAAAGTAGAAAAATGACTCACAAGTTACATACAGCTTAAGGTTAAAAATGAGGAAAATAACTCAAAATCAACATTAATGCTGAGCCTGCTGCATTGTTCTCCTTCTGTGTGTGTTCATACACTGTATGTCCTTTTTAAAGAATGAAAAAGGTTACTAACCATTGCTGAGCAATATTAGTGAACTCCAAAAGTAAATGTTTGATGTTAATTAATGTAAACAATTAATAATAATCTTTGTCCCTCAATGTGTGTTTGTGTTTGCTGACACTAAAACTATTCTTAAAATGATGCTGTAACATCATTGGGCCGGAGCTGAGCGAGAGACATACAGGTCAATGAGTGAGTGAAACGACAACACTCCTCTGTCACGATGCTCTGTTTTGCAAGAATCTGTTGGTCTTGGCATGTTGTTCCCGTTCGGTCTTGATCTTGACATGGCTTGGCTCAAAGAGGTTGGGAGTGAGGGGGAGCTGCCACATCGGATCAAGTGTGAGCAGTGGGAGAATTCCACTTGGCATGGACGATAGGGGAATCTTGCAGCATGAGAACTGTGATACTTAGCAATGGAATTGAAACACAGCCAAGCACATATACTCGGGTTCGGCTGCTGTGTCACCAACAGTCCATTTAAGGGATGCTCATTCCAAAATTTTTTATTTTTTGTGCTTCCTTCCATATCATCTGACAGCTGCTTGTGTATCGACCGCCACACAGCTCTTGTCAATAACTACATGGACACAGGTCTAGTTTTAAGGAAGAAATGAACAACATTTTGAGTTTCTATTTAAAAACTACATGAGGTAATTTAAAGACAATTCTTAGTTTTTTTTTTTCCTTTTAAAAGAATTGTCTGTAGCCCCCAAATTTGAAATTGCATTGGTCTAGGCCAGGGGTGGGCAATGTCGGTCCTGGAGAGCCGCAGTATGTGCAGGTTTTTGTTCCAACCCACCATCTTAATGAGAAGTCAATTATTGCTGATGAAGCACTTATTGCTTAAGTGAAATTTTGATGCTTCATTTTAGTGGTCTTGCTTGTTAAGGATCCTCAGCCTTAACTGCTTATGTCAGTCTTAAACCGCTGCATTCGCTGTTTTAATGGCTCCTTATTAGCAATAAGATGTAAATGACAAAGCAGCCAGCAGTTCTCCATCCAGCTTGTTTCCAACCCAAGTCTGGTTTTCTGTTTGTGTTCATCCTGCACAGTTTGATTTAATAAAACACTTCGAAAAATGCGACAGAATGAAAATTATCTGCTTAAGGCTTCAAATCATTTGGATGATATCTTTGGAAAGGATAGAATCTACAATATAAGAACCGTGGCATTGCAGACTAACAAGCCATAAAATTAAATAAGGTCTGAGATTGGCAAGGATTGGTTTCTAATTAAGCAATGGAATGAAAACCTGTAGCCACTGCGGCTCTCCAGGACCGACATTGCCCACCCCTGGTCTAGGCTATCTGGAATATGAATGTGTAAAGTCTCCTATCACAGCTGTCTCAAAGCACTTAGTCGCAGCTGACATACGTGCTACTCGACTATAGTCTGTGTGACTCTTCAATTTGTTTTTGTTTTTTTTTTGGGCACAAGAATAATTGTTTTGCATTTGAAAAAGACAGGAACTTCAGGTTCCCTCAATGAATTATTAAATTTGTTAATTAAAACAGCAGCTAAATGGCCACTGCAAGTTTTAAAAGGTATCCTGAAACCTCACTCAGTCAGATGCCTTGTGGAAATGGACTCATTTAAAAACCTTCAACACAATACATGATGTACACGGAGTGTACACAGAGACAGGAAACTTGACGGGTCATTGTGCTGCAGGTAATTGTGGGGGAGAAACTTTATTAACACAATGTAGTAAAAAAGTGAAGCAAAATGACACCTTTTATTGGCTAACTAAAAAGATTACAATATGCAAGCTTTCAAGGCAATTCAGGCCCCTTCTTCAGGCAAGATGCCTCGAAAGCTTGCATATTGTAATCTTTTTAGTTAGCCAATAAAAGGTGTTATTTTGCATGACTTTTTACTACATTGTGTTAATAAAGTTTCTTGACTTTTTATTAACAAAATTAAAGTGGACACAGAAAACGTTGTTTATGTTGCAGAAAAAACAGATGCAGCTAGATTAGGCTTTAGTTGTAGTATGTAGGCTTATGTAACTCCACTATAGTTTTTACAGGTGCTGCTGTATAGTTTCCATCTTATCCTGGTGCTTATGTTTAACATCAGTAGCATCATTTACTGCTTTCCTGAGTCCATACCAGCATTTCTTGTATGTTTTAATGCTGCCAAGGCTGAAAAATGTTACTGCTAGCCTTCAGTAAATGTCATCATGTGATCCATGGTTTCTGATTATAAGATATGTGGATTGTTCATGTAGGTACAGTGTCATCCCCACATTTTTTGGATCAAGATCTGATGAATAGTCTAAACATGTCTCAAATTCGTGAAACAAAACGATCCTGCAGTTTTTCCTCCGTCACTTAGCTACTTTTCTTATTTTCTCTTCAGTCTCTGCCTATAAGCTGGGAGCAGGAGTACTGAGAGGTGGCCCGACTGTCCAAGGTGAGAGTAGAGTAGCTGATGGTAGCTGGGTGAGAGTAACCCAAAATTCTGGGGGGACAGGTGACAAGCAAATAAAATTTAGGGTAAAAAGTCCTTGCCTTTTGCTATGTTGGATTACCTGCAACAATAACAGAGTCTGGATTAGAGTAAGCAACCCTAATTCATGGCTTACATTAGAAATGCAATGATTTACTTCATGAAATAAAAGTGCACAATAGACAAGAGTACTTGTAGTTTTGTCAGATATTTGAAATATTAAAATGCCTAGTTCAATTTAAACATTTAAAGTCTAAATGTTCTTGATGCCAGTAGAAATTTGCCATTTTTCACCCTCTGATAATAGTCCCTAGTAAAGGATCAGAAATAGCATCAAATTCATGATTACTGACCTTAACATAATCTAAAACTATACCTCACATGCTGATGTTTGAAAGGCTGTAATTTGCAACCTTCTGCAGTCTTAAGTATAAAGGTGCCAGAGTGGTACTTCAGAGCAATGCCATAGGGGAACCATTTTTGGTCCCCAAAAGTCCCAGGCATGTGAAGAAGCCAGAAAAAACCCCAATTTAACAGGCTTCATAAATAACCATGAATAGATGGTAACAGATTTGTGACATACCTTCAAAGGACTCTCGCTGCATACAGTAACACAGCCTAAGTCCAGGTTTTCTTAATCTGTTAGTGCCCTTCTGGGTGGCCTACCATATATTAAAGACTTTGTTTTTTCCGCATATTAGGAAGTTTTTCAATGCACAAAGAACCCTAACCAGAATCAAATGGTGCTTTTAAAGCAAAAGTTCACAACAAGGAACCAAAGAACCTTAAAGTGCCATTAAAGAACCAGGATTTTTAAAAGTATATGACCATCAGTAAAGAATCAAAATATCAAAAATATTGTCATATTTGTGATCAGCAACATCGGAATAGCATAAAATGATATCTCCACATGTCTATATTACAGATTCCAGTTTTTCTCAAATTTTGTGAAAAGGAGTCATTTTGAACCCACGTATCCCATTCAGGGGTGTAACCCTGAGTTCGATTGATGTGGCATGCAGAACTTCAAGTCCTTCTGATCATTTTTGCGGAAGACACCTATTGGTTTACCCTTTATCATAAGGTTGTAATTTCCTGCACAAAATATGGTCCAATAATGATCTACAAATTAAAGAGTTTTTTGGGTCTAGAAGGCCAAAAATTAGGGGGCACAAAAAGCTTAACATCTTGTAAACCCAGGACGCGTTGAAAGGATGTCATGTGTGGGGTTTTGCTTGTGCAGGCGAGTCAGGATGCGATAGTTCAAGAGATTTCAAAGCGTTCATAAGTCGTTCTTATGAACACAATAATTTCTCTGAGTTATTAAGAAAAACATAATCATTATGATGTAAAAATAGCCTCACCTTTCAGATGGATCTCATGTCATAGCACTTTTAAATACTATTAAAAATAACCAACTCTAAGAGTATATTTATGAAATTCAATATAAGCAAAAGTAAATAGCAGTGAATTAGTGAGAAATGCTTCTGGGTCTGCTGTCACTGCTGATAGAGCAGTCTCTCCATGGTGGGGTAAGAGAGATGAACATAGATCTGTGTCTGGGATGTGACAGCTACCATCTTACACAAAGCCTGCTAGTCTTCTTTTTCTGTCTAGCCAGTTTTAATAATGCCCTATAACATTCATTAGGTATTTAAACATTTTCCAGAGCGAAAAAATTATTTGTGATAGACAGGTGTGATTTTGAAATGTAGACCCTGTAGCAAGAGTTTCTCTGTATTTGAGCTGATGTACACTTTATGCTGTTATAATCGAATGACAAAATTGATATGAGCAATTTTGCCCAAAATCAATATTCCGGCATTTTGTAATGCTAATAACCATGCCAACATTCATTTGAATTGAGAGATTCATATTGTCCACAGTCTCTCATCACTCTGAAAGGGGTCAGATTGAGTGTAGGGATCTCAAACATCTGTAAACCTATTGAGAACTCAAAGTCTGAAGTATGACATTCAACAGTCTTGGTGTTCCCCTGTGGCCGTGTTTTTGCCCTTCTTGTTCCTTTCCTCAATAAATTCTCTGGAGTCAGTTATTCTTTTACCCTTGTCCTATTTGCCATGACATAATACGGTTACCCTTATCTTTTCTATGTCAGTATTTAGGGTAGTGTGGTGGCACAGTGGGCCGTGATGCTGCCTCATGAATCTAACAGCCTGGATTAGAATCCTATACTTACCAGTTGCCAGTGTGGATTTTGCATAGACTCCCTGTGGCTCTGTGGGCTTTTCTCACATATCCCAAAAGAGAGAAACCATTTAGGTTAACTCCCAGACTGGTCCATGTGTGAGTGGACCCTGAAACTGACTGGTGCCTACTGGCTTATAGCCAGGCTCCAACCTCAGAAAACCTGAATTGTATTAAGTGAATTTGAGAATGTTACATTGAAGAAACTTCTGTCCATCCATGTAATGACAATATTACATTTAGCCTTATGGCTACAATCAGCTATAGCCAATCTCAGCAGTTTTAAGCACAAAGAAGGAACTAACTCTGGACAGGGTGCCAGTTGATTACAGAGAACACTCACAGTGGACCGATTTAGAAACTGTAATGAACCTACCCTGCACATCAGTGGGCTATGGGAAGGGAGCAGAATACCAATGAAAAACCTAACAATGACTTAAGGAGAATCTGCATGTTCCACAGTGACCAGCCTGAGACTTGAAACAAGAATTCTAAAGCTACCAGAAAGCAGTGCTAACCGCTGCATCACCATCTCTATACAAATATTCTTAATTTATTTTCAGACCCTTTTAATCTAGTTGTGGGAGACCAGAACCTATTTCAGAAGCCTCGGACTCAATGAAGGAAGCAGCTCTGGTGCCAGATTAGCCTAAATTAGCCAATTGCAAAGCCCATGCACACAAACATACATACTAACACACATATGTGTCACATTTAAAATCACAAATGAACACAACATGTAAGTGTGTGGTAATTTGGAAGGGAAACCAGAGTACTCAGAGGAAAACCCACATCAACGCCAGGAGAACTCCATTAGAACATTAGAACACTCTAGACGAGAACAGGTCATTCGACCCAACAAAGCTCGACAGTCCTATCCACTTATTTCTTCCAAAAAAACATCAAGTCGAGTTTTGAAAGTCCTTAACGTCTTACTGTCTACCACACTATTTGGTCACTTATTCCAAGTGTCTATCGTTCTTTGTGTAAAGAAAAACTTCCTAATGTTTGTTCAGATGGACAACGGCTGACCATGGTATTTTAGACCACCTTTATAAATATGTTTTACCAATAAGTATCCATCCATCCATTATTCAACCCGCTATATCCTAACTACAGGGTCACGGGGGTCTGCTGGAGCTAATCCCAGCCAACGCAGGGCGCAAGGCAGGAAACAAACCCCGGGCAGGGCGTGCACACACACACACACACACACACACACACACACACCCAGTCTTTGGACTGTGGGAAGAAACCGGTGTACCCGGAGCAAACCCACGCAAACGGGGAGAACATGCAAACTCCACGCAGGGAGCACCCGGGAAGCGAACCCAGGTCTCCTAACTGTGAGGCAGCAGTGCCACCCTACCAATAAGTAATGAAACCAAAAATATTTTCGTGTTTCATTATTTTAACTGATGTAAAATTTGTAATTCTAGCAAACAAAATGTTTAAATAAAACAGAATATGAAACAAATAAAAATAAATGGAATACTGTAAAGTGTCTTATATATAGAACAAAACCAAATCCGCAATACAGTGATGATGGGTGGAAATAAAATGCCTTGCTGCTCCATATCTCAAACTGGTCACATACTCCCCATGTCTGTGTGGACTTTCTTCAGTGCTTCCAGGCTCCAGGTGTCTCTAAATTGTACTGAATGTATGTGTTAGGGTGGTCTTTAACTTGCACCCATTGCCATGGTTGGTCCTCAGCTTGAATCTGGCCTTGCCAGGTCATTCTTTCTAATTTAAAAAGCAAGTTCAGAAAACTGAACAATGGAAAACAGCAGTGATCGGTGGCCAAACTCCCACAAACAGAAAAGACTTTTTTTTTCAGGTATTGCCCCCTACATGCTGCTTGGCAATTTTATTTACCCAAAATAAATTTTGTGCTTGGGAATAGAACTATATAAATCCATCCATCTATTAACCAACCCGCTATATCCTAACTACAAGGTCACAGGGGTCTGCTGGAACCAATCCCAGCCAACACAGGGCACAAGGCAGGAAACAAACCCCGGGCAGGGTGCCAGCCCACCGCAGGGCACACACACTAGGGACAATTTAGAATCACAATGCACATAACTTGCATGTTTTTGGACTGTGGGAGGAAACTGGAGGAAACCCACACAGACACCGGGAGAACATGCAAACTCCACACAGGGAGGACCCAGAAAGTGAACCTGGGTCTCCTAACTGCAAGGTAGCAGCGCTATCCACTGCGTCACTGTGCCATCTACCATATAAATTAATTGTATTATTTAACAATTCATTTAATTACTACTATTTATGTAAACATTTTGACTCCTCACTTCAAGCAACTAGATATAATTCTCAGTCCACTCACTGACTGTCAAGACTTTGCACTTTCTCATGTTTTCTGCATGGTTAATCTTTAGGTAATTTGGCTTTATTGTTCCTGACAAAAATGAGCTTGTTTGTAACTGGTAACCCTAAAGTAAGACGGTGAGAGTGACAGTGTCCCACAATGAACTACTGTGTGGTCTTGGGATGGTGGAGTCTACTTAGCACACACAGTGTTGATAAGGTTGGCCCTGTGTACTTGAGACCCTCTGCTAGAAAAAGCAGATTCAGAAAAGCAACTGTCTGAATTAGCACAATATATGCTTCGTAAAAGATACCTTTGTATTATGGAAAATTTTATGTACCACAAGAAATGGATTTTTTTACAAGGTTTGGTGAAATGACAAGGAATGGAAAATTTGAGAGTCTTCACTGACCTTGTTATGTTTTTTTTTGTTAAAAGTACCATTTCTTTTATAAAACTAGAGGCACAGGAACTTGTGTTTGCAATGAAGTCCATCCATTATCCAACCCACTATATCCTAACTACAGGGTCATGGGGGTCTGCTGAGCCAATTCCAGCCAACACAGGGCACAAGGCAGGAAACAAACCACAGGCAGGGCGCCAGCCCACCACAGGGTGCGCACACACACACACACCAGGGACAATCTAGAATCACCAATCCACCTAACCTGCATGTCTTTGGACTGTGGGAGGAAACCCACGCAGACACGGGGAGAACATGCAAACTCCCCGCAGGGAGGACCCGGGAAGCGAACCCAGCTCTCCTTACTGCGAGGCAGCATCACTACCACTGCGCCACCGTGCTGCCCACAATGAAGTCACTTCTGTAATTTTAACACCAATGTATACATTTTTGCCCAAGTATGACTGAATATATAATATAAATAACTTTTTTTGTTTACAGTCAGGTCACATTTCAGCGACCTTTTTTGCTTTTTAGGCCAAAATACAGTCTGGGGGGAAAAAATAAATTTAAAAAAATTGTATTTGCACAAATAATTCCAAACACCCATGTAACTTGTTAACTACTATGGTACCCATTTACAACTTTACCTTGAATTAAAACAATAATGAAAAAGTAGTTAGACTCATGATCAGTGCACATCCATTTTCTCTGTTCATAAAAGCTTAATTTTTGCCCTTATGAGTCTTACATGTTTGGTAGTATTAACAAAACACTGCTTTCTGTTATACAGTGTGATTAAAAAAGATTACTGGAAATTCTGACAAATTCAGACATGACACTTAACTACTACATGGTGCATTAGCTGTGCAAAAATTAAATGAAGTTTACTTGCCCGATTTGATATTTAAAGCTCAGTGATTTTACAAAATGATTATTTAGATAAATATCTTTTCAATGTATGGACTTGTCCTCACTGCACTTGCAGCACACAACTTTTTTATTTTTAAATTAATAAAAAGGCAGTGAATGGCACAGTTGGCAGGGTTACTGCCTTGCAGTAAGGAGACAGGCTTGCATCCCGGGTCCTCCCTGTGGGAAGCTTACATGTTCCCTCTGTGTCCTCCTGGATTTCCTCCACATGCTCCGGTTTCCTCCCACAGTCCAAAGAGTCAGGTGGACTGGTGATGCTAAATTAACCCTGCAACTGGTGCCCTGTCTTGGGATTGTTCCTGCCTTGTTGCCAGTGGTTGCTGGGATAATCTCCAGTTTCTCCACAATCCTGGCCAGGATAAAGCAGGTTTAGAAAATGGATGGTTGTGAAAACACAGTACAATTTACATGTTTCAGGGTATTTGAAAAGTGATAGCAATGCAGTTATTTCCAGTATGTGAGTTACGAGGTATAAATTGATTCTTATCATATTTTATTTATTATGGATTACTGTCATAGTGTTTACTAAGACATAATACTCTATAAAATAAAGGCATATTCTTACAAATAAATGAACACTGCAACTAATGATGAGTCGAGAACAGTGTGTTGTTTATCACAGCCGCCACAGCCACCTGGGAACCAAGTTCACATCAGGGCATTGCACTGCAGATTCAATTTTACAAATGCAAATATTTTATCATATTCATATACTGGTTTAAAAAGAAAAACAAATAAAAAAATCATGTACCGCTTGTTTGTGCATAACCCATCCCTTTTCTAACCTGTTTTTTCTGGACTTTTGCAGACACCCGGTATCTAAACCGGTAGCATTTGGTGCAAGGTAACAAAATCGGGATCCTTATACGTTTTGATGTTATGCTAGCTATATTTACCATTTATCATTCCATTCATTTTTTGTATTTTTGTATAGCACTGAAAACATATTGCCAGTCCTCCATTCACTTTTTAAACCATTATGTCTTTATAACGCTGAAAAAAACAAACACGCAATGATCAGTCGTCTACTTTGGGGACTCAGACTGCGACACGATTTGGAGTCGACAGTTAATCTGCTGCCATATCCGAGACTTTGAAATGTGGGAATAAAACCAAGCGAAAACGGGTAGAACATAAAAATTATTGAGGGTCGAAAGTGTAACGACCAGACCTCGCCTTTCCGTCGGGTGTAGTCTACTGTGCCCATTGTACCCGTGAACTGAAATTTTAAAGCCTACACGACCTTCTCCACCACCTAACATTTAAGCAGCCGCTTCAGTTGCTACCAGGCGATCTGGCCCCGCCCGATTCTCCTTTGACCTCTCCAGCGCCAATCACGGCATTACACAATCTCTATAGAGAGTCTTGTGGAGGGGGCGTGGCAGTCAGTCTCGTTTGGTTTGGTGGATATGAATGGTGTCTTAAGTGCCGCTTGTATTAAACGTGCTTGGTCGTACGGCGGTTCGAATCCTGGTTAAGGATAGCAAGTTGTCCAAACACTCAGGCAACGTTGTGCCTGCGGTGCATTTACACGCTTGCAAGAGAAACTATGGATCAAGTGCCGGCCTTCTCATGTCGTAGGAGTTCGGTTCCACCGGTCCAGAAACACTGGCTTTTGCTACTTATTTTCATTAATTATTGACGCTTCGTAAACTTCAGTGTGTAGATGTTGTTATTCTTGATTAATAATAAAATTAAACCGAGCTTTGTATATTGCTCTGATTTGGAAAGTCGAAAGTCTTAAACCCTTTTTTTTTTATTATTTTTTTTTTATAAACGGTTAAACGTCCGTGGTGTTCGATTCAACGAGATAACGTAACCCCCTTGGGGTTGCCAGATTAGAAAATTAGAAATACGGGAAACTCTTCAAATCTCTCTCTCTATTACTATATATATAAATTTATACATGCCCCTAGTACTAGGGTGTTGTACCGTGTTAGCCATTATGAATGTAGAGAAAAGCCAAGCAAAATTACACGTTTTATTGGCTAACTAAAAAGATTACAATATGCAAGCTTTCGAGGCAACTCAGGCATGATGTAATACAGAAACTGGAGTTCCCTGTGTTTATATACACACACTAGGACAAGAAACAACATTGGTAAATCTTTAAATGAGAAATTTTAAATGTAAAAAAATAATAGATTCATTCAGGCTAGGGTTAATCTCTCTCTTGTTAAATTAACCCTAGCCTGAATGAATCTATTAATTTTTTATATTTAAAATTTCGCATTTAAAGATTTACCAATGTTGTTTCTTGTCCTAGAATATGTATATAAACACAGGGAACTCCAGTTTCTGTATCACATCTTGCCTGAAGAAGGGGCCTGAGTTGCCTCGAAAGCTTGCATATTGTAATCTTTTTAGTTAGCCAATAAAAGGTGTCATTTTGCTTGGCTTTTCTCCACATGCCCCCTATACACCCAGACCAATATATTATATAAAAGTAGGGACATAAGTTAAAAACATAAAGCAAGGATTTTAATGGGTTATGAGGAAAACAAAAGTAAAATTATTTAATACAAGCTAAAAAATTATGTAAAAGTGAAATAATTTGAAAATATTTGTTTAATACAGACAACAGAGAAATATTATTATTATTATTTAATACAAGCAGTTAGAAAAAAAGTGGGCTGTGGCGAGTAGTAACAACACACTGTTGACACTGTATGTTGCAATGCTGATACAGAACTGCACAGCAGAACAGGTGGAGAGCAAAATGGTAAGACTGTCGCAGTCCTCAGCCATCCATAGCAACTGAGCAAGTTGCAAACAGGCAGCAAATACTAGTTTCCTTGTTACATTTGGGTTATTTTCATCAAGAGAATCTGAGAAAAGAAAGTATAATTACTTATAAAGTTACAACTAAGTTTCGTAAGAAGGTAGTAAAAATATATTTTTATTACGAAAATTTGAAATGAACTAAATACGGGATATTTGAGTGTCCCTGAAAGGTTAGTATGGAACAGGGGACAAAATTATCAAATATGGGACATTTTCTGTAAATAAGGGACGTCTGGCAACCCTAAACCTCCTCCCATTCACAGCCTTGACCCGCCTATTAGTGTTCTTACTGCCAAGAGACGTGACTTTCAGTACGCAGTGGGGCGTGTCGGCGCATAGGACAAAACACCTCAAGTTAATCATTGATCCAGAGCAGTCCGTTCTCAGTTCAGGAATGACAGCCATTGATCAGCACCGCAGGTACGGGTTTCAGGTGTTGGTGGTCTGCTCGCTGCTCTCACTAAGTACAGGTGAGTTCTGTAAACATTTCCAAAGAGCTTTATTTAGGGTGTACCAGATGAACCCCATAATGGTAGGGTGCTGCTGTGTACACAAACACTCTTTATGGATACAGGCCTTCCTGGCGAGCGTAGGCTTGCTTTAGCTTTTCTCTTATCAGGCACTGTACACAGTTGCTGGTGGATGGATTGATCAAACCCGATTTTGAAGTTCATGTGTGTACAGAAAATGATTTTTCTTTTTGCCTTTCATATTTCTCGTCTGCAATTGTAAATATGTGGCTGTTATGCATATAATGCCATTCATTGTTTTATCAGCCATACTGGTTAATTTAAGTTGTGACTCTATATTGGCCAGGAGAATGGGAGGATAGGTATGTATGCACTGTTCAGGATGCTGCTATTTCTGGAAGGGTCTGCTTCTGTTTTGAAGGAATGTGCTTTGGCATCCTGCAACCCAGAATTTGAATAAGCCATTAATGAAAGTTCATGGATGAATGGATGGACTTAAGGCTAAGATTTGTTAATCACATATATATTTCTTGGTCCTCTCATTAATACTGTATTTATTATTAATAATAATGTGGCACAGAGTGCCAGAATGGATACTTTGCCCTATACATAAAAGGACTGCTCTTCATTGCTGGAGCAGATGGAATGGAGACTCCATCCATTGCTGTTCTGTATGTGTCTGCAGTCTGACTCATCCATTGCCTGCACAGGTTTAGCACCAGGCTTGCTTCACACAGCTGACCTGAGTTGTTTCAACTTGATCTGCCTCACTGTTTCCCAACTTCAATAACTGGAAGCTTTGCCAGCATCCACACACCCAAGGCAATGGACCTTAGCAGACAGAGAAGCACTGGTGGATCTGCAGGGGTAGTAGTCTCTCCACTGTCATAACTCCTGTACGGACCTCAGCAGCTCATCCAAAGAGTCAAGCAGGTCCATTGTGGTCGCATTCAGTGCTTAGCTAAATTGTAAAATATTTGTTATCCTCGTTCCACACCTGACATCAATGTAACACTGAATAGCAGAATGGATCCTTCACACTTTACATGGCTCTTTTAGGTAGCACACGATCTCTAAAATGACTGATCACTGTTGCCACACTACATGGAATTCTGTTTGTAACATTGCAGACTTGCTGTTTTTATAGTCACTCCAGCTGCTGGCTCTGAAACTGCTTATTTACATTAGCTTATACTATGGGCAACTCATCCATGCCTGATGTTAATTGTCAGCATTGTTATAATATTATTATTATTTATTCTATGCTTTGTCATCTACTCATATCTTGGTATGACAATACTATGGAACTACTACTCCAATTCCTTTATTTTCTTGGGCGGAGTGTACTGTGGCCCCTCATGATGGATCCTTCTGTGTTTCAGTGTCATTTTCATTTGGTGTGGTGGTTAATGCACTGAATCTTCAACTACAGGGTTACAAGGTGCTTTGCTCCAGCGTTTAAAGGGTGAATAACATACATAAGTACTTGTACTATGTATCTGCACTTGTAAAGTGAATGAAAAATTAAAGTTGTAGGAACAGTTAGTCTTGAGAAAATGGAAAGATGTGGTTCGCTATGTATTCATAAGTTATGCACTGAACTAAGCAGTAAAATTGTGCTTTATGAAAATGAAAACTACTTATGAGAAAACCTCCTTAATAAAGTATCTATCTATCTATCTAAACAAGCATGCTTTTTTCAGGGCGCTTGTTGCATTGCCTGTTCGACTAATTAATATTTATATCATATGTTGCCACATGCGTAGAAATCTACTGAATTTTCCTGTGCCCTTCATTTTCTTATTTTGGTACCTGAGTTAGGCATAATGGAAATTTTAAAGTATTATTCTAGCCATACTGTTTGAGTCTATACCAATATAACTGTATTAGATTTCATCCAGATGATATATGCCCTTAACAAGCCCTGGCTCAAGTAAATCAAAAATTATTTTGCACAAAATCTAGTGAAATTCTGAAAAATTACAAAACTTACATTGTAAGTTTTGGTATTCCAAATTTTAATTGGGTTTTATGTTACAGTACTACTTAACACTGAAGATGCTACCTTTCTGTTTGTAGTATGTTACTGGGAGCATTTAGTGACATTCTAAATCAGTTATGCCCAATTTAGAAAGTATTAAAAAAATTAATTGGGTTGTAAGTGTGGTCTTAATCACATGTACAGAAGGTTCTTAATGTAAAAAATTGAGTTGAGTTGTTTTAGCTTTAATTCAGCTTCATAGTTCTCGTAGGCTGGATTTTACTCATTATTTGTGTTATGAAAGATGTCATATAATCATATTGGTTAATGCAGAGAATCTTGTGCAACCTCAGACTTTTAGGTAGCAAACTGAAATGGCAGCTGTATAAATATATTTGTTATTTTATTGTTTGTTGCTTTTCTATTTTGTGGTTGCTTTTCTTTCTTGTAATTCTTAGAGAAAAGCCAAGCAAAATGACACCTTTTATTGGCTAACTAGAAAGATTACAATATGCAAGCTTTCGAGGCAACTCAGGCCCCTTCTTCAGGCAATCTTGCCTGAAGAAGGGGCCTGAGTTGCCTCGAAAGCTTGCATATTGTAATCTTTCTAGTTAGCCAATAAAAGGTGTCATTTTGCGTGGCTTTTCTCTACATTCATAATGGCTAACACGGTACAACACCCTAGTACTACTTGTAATTCTTACAAAGTGTCAAAAAGATGCTGTGTGTAATGTGTATACTGCTTTATAAAATTTGAATTTTTGATAAGTAAAGGTAGTTTCTTTTATTTTTTTTTCTTTGTAGGGTCCTTGGTTGTGCACACCAGCCCTACACCACAGCACTGCACAGCAGGCTCCGCCATTGCCCTCAGCTGCACCTTTCCAGTGCCTTTTGGTACTCCTCTGCATGGGATTGCACTCAAGTGGACAGTGAGCACCGTGGATAATAACCACAGGACAATTTATACTTTTGACGGCACTTCAGAGTGGCATTTTTATAATCAGAGCACGGTGGATAGGCTTCATCTGATTCAAGGCGATGCAACCCTGCACCTGAAGAATGTGACCCTTTCAGATGCAGGACACTACACATGCACAGTGTTTATCCCCCCAGAAATGGGGGCCTCTACGTTCCTTTTGGATGTTTCTGGTGAGTTTAGAGCATTATGCCATTCTCGGTCCAGTCAGCATTAAAAAGCCTCACGTAAAGTATTGAAATAACATAATTCTTGATGACCACTGTGACTGATGATTACCTGTATCAACAATTGTTTCTCAATATTTTAAAATGTTGTTTTTACATTGGCACTAAAGGCCAAATGGTAGAAAATTCAAACAAGTGGCATACGTAAAATAAGAGGGGAAACATGCAAAATTTGGGGAGTGCCAGTTTTAAAAATTGGTGCACACAAAATCATAGAGGTTGCAGCATTAATACGTGGCATGCACATTTTTGGTGCATATTGTGTTATGTGTGATGCCATTTAGTACAAAGCTAGTTTATACCTTACTTTGACTCATCCCCACCCTCATAAGATAAAGAAATGAGTATGCACACATTTTCCCACATTTATCTTGGTTGTTCAACCTTGCCCTGATTTACTTGCAGTGTAAAAAAGGACTGATTTTCTAGTTTTACTTTTATTAAATACAACCACTGCATCAGAGCTGAAAGCAAATTTGAAAAGGTAGTCTATTTGTTGACCTCTGATAGCTATTGTAAAATAAACACAAAACACTGTCGCACAAAAAAAAAAGGGAATGACATCTTTACAGACTAAGTTCAAAATGGAACTGGCACAAAAGAAAATGAGGGTAGTATATATAGGTGGGTCTGCAGGAAGTGATGTTATGAAGAGACATGATCTTGAGGCTTGAAACTGGAAGTGATATGTAGGAAGAGGCTTGATCTTGAAGGTTGGATCCCTAAGTGATGTTATTGGGTGGTTTATTCAGTTCTGCCGGGAGAGAGCAAAAAAGAGTTAGAGGGCACCGCCAACCCCCGGTTCAGTGGGTAACTGCATCTATTCCAGCCCGTAAACTGTCTCCCAAGCGCACGTGTGTGACACTATATACAATATACTTCAATTGTGAGAGCATACCTACATATTTCAAATGAAAAAGAATGAACTTTTCCAGTCTTCATGCCACTTCTGTCATGAAAATGTCAGTCAGAAATTACTTTGACAGTTCTTTCCACCAACAAGAATTCTTTCACTTTGAATTCGTACCTAACCTTTTCAATGCATTCCACTCCAGTTTTGCACAAGCCACCTGCTAATGGTGCCACCCCACTTGTTTTGCACATGCCACATGTTAATGCTGACACCACTGCTATTTTGCATGCATCGTCTGTTGTTTTATTTGTGTCACTTGTTTGAATTTTCTGCTGTTTTCACTAATTGTATTACATTTTCAGACTTCCTGCTCATTCCAAAACAAATTAAGAAGTTTTCTGCATATATAAACAGATATGATATTTTGAAATCCAAGACTTACTTTCAGTTTACCAGTCTGAACTGTTATTGAATTCAATGCGCACTTAGTTACTTTGTGTTGCTGCTTATCCCTTCAAGAGTTAATGACAGGTTCATACTTTTCTTAGCCATATTCTAAATATATATAACATACCAATTACGTTTAAATGAATATAATAATAAAGTAGATTTACTACTATCCTAAGAGTGGAGGAGTATGTCTTCAACCAGTAGGCAAAAATGTGTTTTTATTTAGCCTAGTAATCAAGATAACCATAAATATCCTAACTGAGTGAGCTAATTTGTTGTTTTTCCATATGTGGACATTTATTAAAACCTCTAAAACCTCTTCTGAACTGTGGGGAAAGGATGAACTGATGGTCAGTTTTAATCAATTTCCTTTTATTAATTTACCCATACACTTTAATAGCTATTAATGACTCTGGAACTTGTTTTTTAAAAAATAGGAAAGAAAAAAAATTATGGTCTACTAAAGAATCAATGTTTATTGTTGTGAAATCAAAGTGTTATAATTTCTGTATTGTATTTTTTACTTTTTATTTTTGGCAATGTGATCATCAACCTATCCCTATTAATGTCTGATAAAGGAAATTAAATATTTCCATTTGATCTTTACAGAATTCTAAGCCTAATCTGGTGTATGCAGTTTGCCAGTTATTCATATATTTTCTTTGGTTCACTCTATAAGTGTGTTTTGGGGACACTATTTTTTCATATCAAATAAAAAGTTTCTTGTGTATTTGTGAACATTCAACATGTTGGATTGGTACTAGAAGACTAAAGGGATTTGAAGTTTGTCAAATGGATAGACATAAAATAACTGCATAATTAGGAGAAGAAAAAACAATGTCTCACTAATGCTTAAAATTATGTTAAAAGTGTCTTAATGATTTTATAATAAATAACGAGAACATTTATTTGTTTAGCACATTTTCATGCACAGGATGTAATCTAAGTCTCTAAAGATGAGTACAATGATAATATGAGAATGCAGAAAAAAATCATAAATGTACTTAAATCATTCTGCATTGTTTCCAGACTTTGTTCCAGAGGATTTGATGCAGTAGGTCTAGTGGACAGCCGGGTCACCCACTTTCATTCTAGCATCGCAGGTGGCTGCACAGTGCCTTGATCAGGCGGTGGTGACAAAAAACACCATCATATTGAAACTGGAAAAGAAAGCAGTGAAAAGTGGAGATTAGTAATGATTACAAATCCCCCAAGAGTATGATATTTCTTTGGATGTATAGTCTATAAGGAGAACAAATAAAATGAAAAAGACGAAGTAAAAAACTGGGTTTATCAGAGTTTTTGAAAATGTTCCACAGTATTAGTGTGGCGTATCTGTATTGGTAGAGTATTCCAGTGTTTTGGTGCATAAGAGCAAAAGGCCGCCTCACCACTTCTGTTACGCCTTGCTCTTGGAATAATAAGCAGACCACTATTAGAATGTAAGCTTACGACTTACATTGTAGAGGCACCAGCACTCTAAAACACAGGGAGGAGCAAGATCATGTAAAGCTTTATACACAATTAGTAGCATTTTAAAGTCCATTCTAAAGGACACAGGTAACCAATGTAACAATGCTAAACCTGGGGAGATGTGTTTAGATTTTCATTTTCTGGTTAAGTTCTTGCTACTACACTCTGAAATAATTGTAAACTGATTCATGTCTTATTTAGGTTCTCCTATTTGGAGTGCATTACAGCAATCTAATTTACAAAAAAATGAAAGTGTGAATTAATTTCTCAGCATCTTGCAGTGTTATAAGAAGTCTAACTTTTGCATTGTTCCTTAAGTTAAAAAAAATGTAGTCCTAGTATTCTGGTTAATGTGGGATTTAAAGTTTAGGTCAAAGTCAGTGATTTCACCTGCATTTTTTACCTCTGCCTTGATTTTTAATACTGAGGGATCAATTTTATTTCTAATACCCTTCACTGCTTCCATTTCCAAGGTTTCTGCTTTTTTTTAGGTTGAGAATGTTAATAATTGTCCATTCAGAAATACAAGTAAGACATTGAATCAGAGAGGCCATTGCATCAGAGTCATCAGGTACAATAAATAAGTAATGCTGATTATGATCATTTATCGTTGTGGTAGTTTGCTTTGTGTTTAAATATTATCTAGACTAATGGAAGCATGTAGATTAATAAAAGCAGTGGGCCCAATATAAATCCTTGTGGTACACCGTATACAGTATCAAGGACCTCTGAACTACAATCATCACAACTAACAAGTATTTTCTACCTGTTAAATAAAAGTGAAACCAGAGTAAGACACTATCATAAAGACCCACCCATTGTCTAAGGTGATTTATAACAGTACTGTGGTCTATAGTGCCAAGTACTATTTTAACCAGTGCATTTTCTGTACTGTGATTGACTGAAAAAGATGAATGAAACTTATCAAGGATAGAATGTTTGTTCACGTAATCATTTAACTGCTGAAAAACAACTTTTCCAGATATTTACTTTATAAAAATGCATTTTAGAAATAAAGGAGTCCAGATTATTTTTCATGAGTAGGGGTTTAACAATAGCATTCTTTAGATTGTCTTATGACAAGTTAACTATAAATACACTGTCAATTAGCACATTGGAGACTTCTTAGGAAAGAGCCACTTGTTACTGGGTCAAGGAGACAAGTGGATGGTGTATGTTGAAAATTTTTTTTACGGAGCTCAGGTAGACCTGTTTGAGTGCAGGGATTCACTAAAAAGAGCATGCTGGGGTTCAAAAGGATTACATTTTGAGGGATGCATTATATTACATTTAATATAGCTTATTTTGTGTTTAAAAATGCTGTAAAAGCTTAATACGTTTTGCTAGTAGTTTTCAGGAGGTGTTCCGTTGAATACACTGGGTTTAGAAGACAATCAATAATTAACAATAAAACTCTTGGATATCAACATTATCAAGGTGGACTGCTTTGTTATATTTACTTGTATGTACCCTTGGATGTACTTGCAATATTTCATAGTGAACAGTTAGTTTAGTTTTTCCTCCATTTATGCTCAGCTCTCTGGCATTTTTTCTTTCGTTCTGGAACACTGAGTCTTTTTAGTGTTGGAGGAATTAATAACAATTTTTTTACGAGCCAATATGTCAGCTTTCATATTAGCATTAAAATATTCCATCTTGCTGGTCTCATTACTGGTTCTATTGGGGCAAGTTCTACACTCAGACTGATTATTCTGAATATTAGTAAACCTAGAGGCTGCTATATCATTAAAATAACTTTTTTTAACAAATATGCTGTTCTTAGTTCTAGTTACCAGTATTTTTACATCAAATAAAATGCAGGAATTGTCAGATATATCAATATCCACAACCTCCCTCACATCAATTTTTAATTGTTTTGAAATTACTAACTCCAGTGTGTGTTCTTCCTTATGTGTAGGCTGACTAACATGCTGCTTAAGATCAAAAGAGCAATGTAAATTTATAAATTATCTAGGTATCTACATTATGTTAAAACTGAAATTGCCTACAATTAGGAACCTGTCATAGTTAGCTATTATTATAGATGCTAAGTTTGAAAATTCCTTGATAAAAGATGCATTATACTTTGGATGTCTATAAACAGTCAATACAAAAGATTGCAACACTTCTTGAATAATTAGATCGCAAGATACCTCATAATATGTAAACAAACAAAAACTGCCATTTTTATAATTTAGGCAGCTCAAGGAAATAGTTGCTAAACCACTGCCTTTCTTACCTTGGCGAACAGAATTTACAAAATTGTAATTTGGAAGTGCATCTTCAATTAACACTGCCAGATCGTCATTCCGTCAATTTCAGAAAGTCTATTTTCCTATTACTGATACGATCCTTAATGAAAAAAAATGTATTACTTCTTAACACTCTAATATTTTGTAAATCCAGATTTAGGGGATCGCACATCTGCTTCCTTTATTATAGTGTATTGTACAGTGCACATCTATAGGTAAACCCTCTACAGAATTTTAACATCCTAACATGGGATTATAGTTAACATTATGACTAAAATTATTTAGTCATGAAAGACAAATTGCCTTTGAGATATTATCGGAGAGGACCCGAGTGCCAAACCAGTTCAGATGCTGGCTGTCACATCTGTAGAAAAGAGGTCTTTCCCAGAAGATATTCCAATTGTCAACAAAGCTCATGTTTTGTCTGTCACAGAAGGCCCTCATCGATGCGTTTAGGTTTCATCCAGTCTACGCAGCATGGAAGTGAAAATGACATGACAAGTCTCACAGCCAGTGTCCTTTCCTTCATGTCTTGAATGAGGGATGCAAAGCCAATCTTCAGCAGTTCCACATGTCGATGTCAAATGTTGTTGACGGCTGTGTGAATAACAGTTGTCCCAATAGTCCTGCCCTTGTGCTTCTTAAAGACTGTGGGGGCTCTTCTTAATACATCTTTAACTCGTGCACCAGGAAAACAAGACACAGAACTTTTACGGTTAAGTAACCACAAGTTCAGGTTACCCATTATCGACTCTTCCATAATAACCACATCACCACCGTCTACATGCTTGGAAGGCAAAGAGGTATGAAGTGGTTGTGAGTGGTGATGATAGCTTGAGAAAGTGGAGTTGACCTGGGCTTGGACCCCTACTTTCATTGTCGATGTTGCCAGATTTTGTCATTGTCATCTATAGCAGGAGCTGTTGTATAGGTGGCTTGGCCCAGGGTATGAGCAGAACACTGCAGACTAGAAGTAGGTGAATTGGTCCCAGACAACAATGAAATTTTTAAGAGGCAAACTGTCTGATCCCTGAGATACTTTAGTATGTCAAGGATCTTTTGAATATGCATGTCTAGGGATTCTAGTTCTTCCACGACACATTGTAGCTCACCGTTGTCCATCTTGAAAGAAGTGATGTCACTAAAGAAAATGCTAAAAATGCCACTACGGTGAGTTTTGTCTGCAGTTAGATAAAAAATCCAGAGGTATTTTTTTTTGACTGTTTCACTCTTAAACAGAGAGAAACTTAAGATTTCATTTTAAATTTGCTAAAAGTATTTCTCTGTTGGCCACTAGAGGGCAGCACTGTTGTGAGAGTGGTTGCTCACACTTCACAATGTTGAACTCTTTGTAGATCACTGCTGTATTGTGTCTTCAGGCTTGAAGTAAGTTGGTACTCAGTGAAACTCCATACCAGCACTTCTATATGTTCCATGTGTACCATACAGTGTTTGAAGTCATCCAGTATGTACAAGGAGTTTTCAATAGGCTGCTATCTGGCAATTCCCTGGTAATTTTGCACACCCAAGTATTCAAGCATAAAACCTATTAAGCTTGTATATGCATGAGAGGGAATCTTTAGGTTAAGAGTCCAAAACACCTGGTGTACCGCCTCTTTTTTCAACTTTTAGCAATGTCTTCATTCATAGAAAATCTGGGCCATCTGGATTACAGTTAGTATTTTGTCATACTATTAAGGTGGTGAAAACACAAATTCCTATTTACTATATAAACCTTGGATGTTTAAGGTACAGTATTAGATTCTAGACACAGACACCTGTGAGTGAAAAATTAATTTCTGGATAGATAGATAGATAGATAGATAGATAGATAGATAGATAGATAGATAGATAGATAGATAGATAGATAGATAGATAGATAGATAGATAGATAGATAGATAGATAGATAGATAAAACATTTGTCCACAGGGGGAAATTTGTGCATTTGTTACCAAGCTATTTTTCAGTTTAGGATGTAGAAACCACTTGCTTATCAATGGCTAAAAACATCTGAAGTTTAAATGATATACAAAAAAAAAACTTCAATTACTTAAGAAAAAAAATATTTTTCTTAACTTCCAAAGACGTTACTTGAAATAGAAGCTTAATCACAACAAAATTTTGTGATATGAGTTTAAATTATGATCAATGATGCTTATTAAAAGCAAACTATAGCTGGTGTCATGAAGAATATTTGGCCTTAAACTCTGCTCCAGTATTACTACAATGAATGATTACATATGAATTGTACGTAGCCTACTTTATACATATGTGCTTTCTACAGACTTGAAATCATAAAATATGATCTAGACAAAGTCAAAGGCTGTCTTGATGGAAAGATATGTGGAAGTAGTAAGGAAGAGAAAATGTTTAAAAAAAGAGTGTAAAGATTGCGACATGGACTATTGGCAGAATGAGTGTGGTGTCAGATGATGTGGAGGATGTACTGAACGTAATGAGAGCAGATGTGTATTACATTGAGAAAGAGGACAGAAATGAAAAGATACAGGAATCATTAGTGGGAATAATGAAGTTTATTCTGGTAGGATATAATGATTGCAGTAGTGGTGTTTGTTGTACTTGTGTGGAGATGCAGATTTCAGTACTTAAAAAACCCAAATCAATAAATCTGCCTAATGACCCAAGTATGGAGGAGGCTGCACAACATCCACCTTCTGACTATACATCTAAATGATTAACCAAAGTAACTAAAGTAAATTAACATTACCTTCTAAAAGGAAATGCAAACCTGCAGAATTTCAACATGTAGTATATACATACACCACAATGCATATCTAAATTCTGTTTACTGTTGTTATGCCATGTAGTCATGCTATATGTGTGTTTATGTCTAAATGTGTATCCATCCGTCTCTTCTGTCACAGCACTCATAAAATGTGCAAATTTACAAATTACTTTATGCTACTGAGCTTTTCAGTTGATAACAACAAGTTTAGCTTTTTTACTTTCTCTGAGCATCAAGTCTTTTGTTCAGTTTATTTTGCTGTGAAGTGCATAGACTGGAGAAACCAGGGATGGGGTTTTAGGAGCCATCCCTGTGGGCATAGCCTTTTCAGCTGTTTACCACAAACTTTTTAACGAGTTCCCCCCACACTTGTATTCTTATTTTAGATTCATGCCTGGCCCTGTAAGGCTACTTTAATGTGTAATTATGAAAAGCAAAGCAACACTTTTTCCTCTGCTGGGTTGATAAAAAACAAATTAAATAGAAGCTATTGTTTTTTCAGTCTAAAATGTAAAGTCATGCTCTCATTCTTTCCAATATTTGTTTGTTAATGGGAAGCAGTATTTTTGGCTGAACACAAAACAGACAGTATCAGCAGTTCCTTAGATTTTTAAAGTTCTTTATTAACAACCCCTGTACACAAAACTGTGGCACTTTACGCAGCACCCCTATGTTTTTTTGCACTTGTCTCTTTTTTCCCATCTTTGCTCTTTCTTGATGGCTGCTGCCATGATTTGCTCTCATATTGCCTTTGTACTCCAGGTTGTTTGAAAAACATTAGGATCCTATTTCAGGGTAGATTCTACATAACTGAAATAACTTGAAGGTCAAAAAGTTTTTTTTAGATCTGCCTATGATCTTCATTGTATGAAGTGAAACAATGTGAGCGATTATTGTCTTGTTGTCTACAGTAGAGAGACATCAGTTTTGGTATGTCGGCTGTGATGAAAAGTACCGTCTACATACTCATTTCAGCCAATAAAAATTAAAAGTGATTGATTTTGGCCTCCACAGGGTATATCATTTTAAATGGTACCTCTCACACATTTTCTGACTTTTCTGTATCTATTGCATGCTGTTGTAGAGCCCAGGTTTATCATATCAGGGGCCAACACTGAATTGCAGGGTACACATATGTCCTCCCAACACATACCTGTCATCCTGAAGATAAGATCACAATAAGACTCCAATTTACTGTAAAAGCCATGAGAGACCTAAAAACAATCACAATTAGTTGAGCAGAAAACTAATCAGAATAACTGGAGTAACTACAAAAGGAGCAAGCAGCAAAACAAGTTGACAATTTTCATTTTTATGAAAATGCTGCAGAATATTTGTGGAAAGCCAGGCCTTTTAAGGTGCCTGCCAGTTGTTCATGATTTATTGCCAAACTGTGGATGTATCTGCACAGATACTGTATAATCAACAACTTTGGGTAAAACCTAAGGGTGTTCATTCAGCTACTAAGAATTTCCAGAGACCAATTTCATATGCGCTTGGCAGAGTAAAAATGTAGATGAACCATTAGTTTAACCAGGTAGATATCTGTTGGAAATCAAGATTTGAATTTCTGTAAGATCTCAGCTTTACTAGTCCATAAATAAAACAACAATCTGTCTTACCTTATCCAGCACCAGTATCAGTATTCACCTGTCTCAGCCTCGGATGGAATTAAGAACTGAATTTTTTTCTAGTGCAGATGACGTAGCTAGAAAAAGCATGTGATACAGCAAGATGAGCAAAATGATCATACGTTTTCCTTATAGGCTATCATGGGCATGGATATTTCTGTTAGCAAGAAAAAGAATAAAGCCAATGCAATCATTTAGTTAGGGAACAAGACAAGAATTGAGCAAATATAATTAAAAAACAGTTAATAGTATTGCACATAATGATGGAGATTGTTATAAGATTCAAAGGTGGATCATCCAGTGAGTCAAAGAGCCTTAGCTGACCGAAGCAGAAGGTTCCGAAGGAAGAAAAGCACTTTTGCTTTTATCCCTTTCCACTCATTGTTCCCTCGTTGTACACACTGCTCCCTATTTATTTATGTATCTCTGTTTTTTTTTTTTGCAGTTCTTCCATCAGTAACACTGTCACCTGAATTTCCATTTGTTACTATTGGAGAGGAGAAGATGCTGGTTTGTGACATTCAGAACTTTTATCCAATGCAAATTGATATTGCCTGGTTCATTCGAAAAGGAGCCTTGCATGAAAGCCTGCCTGTTTCACAAGGGGTCTGCACTGGAATCCCAGTTGCTTATGGGAACCAGACTTTCAGTGTCCAGAGTCAAATTCTGATTAGGGCTACCACTGAAGCAAATGGGGCAATATACACTTGTCAAATTAAGCACCAATCTTACAGCTCTCCTTTTAGAATAAATACAACTCTAACTGTTGTAGGTAAGAATTATTTAATTTTTTTCTGTAAGTGATGCACTGTTGCTTTTTGGAGGGAATTGGATCGGATTAGCTTATGTGAAACAGATTTAGTAGGGAATCATGAATATGCTTTGCCAGTGAAACATTAAACATTCATTTAAGTTTTGAGATTAATGGGAGAAAAACAACACTGGATTTCAACTGGAGTTAACTCTGGTAAGTGTAGCACATTTACATCCTACCCCAGGGTCGCATGCATCATCAGAGCAAAAACAGCTGGACACAGCTCTCTGAATAGGTGTGGGCAACTCCACATATAACAATTAGAGTTACCGTATATAATCACTTATAAGTCGGTTCTTGAAACCCGAAAAATCGATCATAAAATCAGACCCCGACTTGTATGCCCGTTCAAAAATATGACACTTAGATTTTTATTTTTAGATCTTCTTGTTGCAGCAGCGCAGTTACCAATTTCTTTCGCCACTTTAATTACTTTTAATTTAAAACTAGCTTCATATTTTCTTCTGATCGAACGCTCCATCGTAGAAAAGAGATGCTGTTACGATAAAGGTGTGTGAGGGTGTGAGATACAAAAAACACAAAACAGTGCAAACGTCACTTCGGAATAGTTTGGGTATTACTGTGTGGTCATGTAGGCATAATACATAGAAAAAGAAGGCCGTGTGCTCCGTGGTTTCTCTCTCAGGTGGGTTTTAGCATATTGTAATCCATCCATCCATCCATTTTCCAACCCGCTGAATCCAAACACAGGGTCACGGGGGTCTGCTGGAGCCAATCACAGCCAACACAGGGCACAAGGCAGGAACCAATCCTGGGCAGGGCGCCAACCCACCGCAGGACTCACACAAACACACCCTCACACCAAGCACAGACTAGGGCCAATTTAGAATCGCCAATCCACCTAACCTGCATGTCTTTGGACTGTGGGAGGAAACTGGAGCGCCCGGAGGAAACCCACGCAGACACGGGGAGAACATGCATACTCCACGCAGGGAGGACCCGGGAAGCGAACCCAGGTCCCCAGATCACCCAACTGCGAGGCAGCAGCGCTACCCACTGCGCCACCGTGCCGCCCCATATTGTAATCTCTTGGACCAATAGCGTGAGTTTTCCGCATTCAACTTATACGACCGACATTGTAAAATACCAGAAATTATACAGTAAAATTGAGCCCTGACTTATCCACGGTTTAGAACTTAAACGCAAGTGTATACGGTATACGAAAAATCATGCAAGTTTTTTTTTGTTTAGTCATTAGTGTTTATATTTCTTAGTCTGCTTATCTTTAGCTCACACCCAGTTTCAGGTATTGTATAATAAATTAAATGATAAGTCAGATGTCTCCAAATATGTACAAACATTTTAACTTGCACCAGTCATTACATTTATATTTTTAAAATGGAATTTGCAGTATTTCTTTTAAATTGGTTGAATTTTAACTTTTCACATGACAATAGGCCCAATTAAAGAGCAATATTTTTTGATACCTGACATCCATTTGTCGAGTATGCATACACAATTTGAAATGAATAAAGTTTTTGGTCATATTAATATGTGTTCCACATGAAAAATCCCCCCCTCCCCAAAAAAAAAAAAATTTCTGTACAAACTGTCATAATGAGGTGGAACTTGTCATTTTAAATGACCATAAAGTCTAAATTGACATTTGTATGTCTAAAGAGTGTATGTTTTGCCTTGTGTTGTTGTCTTTAGACCAGTCTGAGTTGAACACATAATATACATTGTCTTTTTACTTCATATCCAGAGCCATTCTATGGATCAATTGCAAGTATATTGTATATTTTTTTTTGTAATGCATCTTTAAGCCGGATCTTAAAGAACCCACTTCAGATCTTCTACATTCCAGCTATGCCTGAGCTCTTAACATTTGTTTTGATCATCTTGGTACGTATGCTCAGCCTAATATTTAAGAGTCTTTGTCGTTTCAACTTTAAATAAAGACACACTGTTTTCTTTGAAGTTTATAAATTATTTTATTTCACTGTCTAGGATATTATCATGATGGGTCACTGTGTCTTAAGGGTCTAGATTATCTGGCAATTCGCCAGTCAAATCACTGAAAAAAGAAAATTCTCAATTGAGTATATTTCAGATGAGTCTTTGTAATGTCTGAAAACAGTACTTACTGTTGTTTCCTAGACAAAGTGTAATTCTCTGAATTTCAATTTAATTTTACAGACGCAACGTCAGCTTCTCATGGTGTAGGTATGATTGCAGGCACAGCAGTGACCAGTATGTTTCTGACATTAGCTGTCCTAGGAGCAGTCTTCATTCATGTCCACTATATTAGGAAAGGTAAGCCACAATCAATTAAGAAATCTACTTAGCTAAAGCTAATCAGTACCAATATGACTAAAAACTGGTAACCACTGATTTATAGATCCCAAGAACATTGATATGTCCTGGAAGAGCAAATGATGTTCCTTATGAGAAATGTTAATTCTGAGACTTTTTCCCATTTTGTACAAGATCATCATGGTCCGGTATTCATCAAAAAGTTTCAGCTGCTACAATGAATATAAAATTCATTATGGTAAAATAATTTATGATCTGGTGAATGGAATACTTAGATATTTTTGACCAACAATATGTTCTTTAAATATATAACATTATAATACCCACTTAATCCAGTTCAGGCTTGGTCCCTATCCTGAAAGAAAGGTTAAACAAAAACAAAGCATGAAAATGGTTAATACTGTATAAAACTACAGTATACTCAATGCAGTATATATTATATATTGTGGACACTAGGTGGCACTGTTGCCTCTTAAACCCAACAGACAGACATGCAGGACACAGGGTAAAAGAATCAAGAAGTATTTTTATTTTCTTCCCTTCTTGTACAGTGCTCTGCGAGCACCCCAGCCACGGATAAACAGGCACAAAACACAAATCTTTTCACTCTCACTCTCTCTCTCTGTTTCCTCCTCCACACCTCCCAGCAAGTGTTGTGAACCTCCTTCCGACTCTGGCTCCCCTGCTGGGTGTTCCACAGTCCTTTATATAGTTCGGGTCATTAGTACTTCTGGGCTAGGTGAGAACTTCATCTCCCACCAACTTCTCACAGTGTCCCTTGGCGGTACCCACGGTACCCAGCAGGGCTGCATTACTGGACTCCATGTCCCATAGTGCCCTGCGGAAATCCGGTGCACTGTTGCGGTCCCGGGAAGCTGACATCTAGTGTCTTGGGGGAGGCAGTGTCCTACAAAAGCTGCCTTCCCCCATCCTTCCATCTCAGGGGCGTCCCAGCCGAGTTCAGCTGCCGGCCGTCTCTTACCATATATTTATGTATGTGTGTATACATATGCAAGTCTGTTCTGATTTTTTTTAATCATACTTAAGGGATTGTGTACGTGCTAGAAAACAGAGTTCCTGAAATTAAGACAATCCTACCCAGCAGGCCTAGACATCTATGGTTGAGTCTTCAAACCCTTGTTTAAACAGCTTGATACCATCTGCTGATGTAGGTTGTCTGTTGTTGTCATATCGGAATTTCAGTTTTTCATTTTTTTATATTTGTACTTCTTGATGTAGAAATGTTACTCTGTTAGATTTAGAGGTTGTGTGTGAAAATAATAAACTTTTATGAAACCTCCATGCATATTCTGAACTCATTTAACTCAGTTTTATTGTTGGACCTCAGCAGCACTGTGGACAAAGTTGGAAAACAACTCGTGATGATTTAAAAGCCAGGACTATGCAAGACATACTTACACACACACACACACACACACACACACACACACACTGTTGCTATCACTCATACTAACAACAACAACATTTACTTACCTGTATATAGCACATTGTAAGTGCATTGCAAGATGCCAAAAAGAATGTTACAAGGAAAGAAAAAACAAAATTAAGTAAGATTATTAATGAACAAGTAACACAGAAAAAAATAGATAAATCTATACAATCTTATAGTATATAATTAGTAGAAGGGTGGAATCCTTATATACAGTATCATAATGTAAGTCTGTAATGATGAGTCTGGTGATAAGATCAGATGGTCGGGAAGAGAGAAAAAACAAAGACAAAAAAAAAGATAGTTAAGCTGGAGAGAAAAAAAATCTGCAGGGGTTCCAAGGCCAAAAGACCACTCAGTCCCCACTGGGCATTCTACCTAACATAAATATTGTTAAGTCATTCCTCATTGTTTCCTGACTTCGTCTGAGAGGACTCTATGAAGTCAGTCTTGCGGACAGCTGGGGCTCCCACCGTCATTCCAGAATCACAGGTGGCTGTATGGTGCCTTGATCAGGTGGTGGTGGCACAAAATGTCACCACAGAAGAACCAGAAAAGAAAGCAGAGAAAAGTAGAGAACAGTAAAGATTGCAAATCCCTCAACAGTATAATTCTATGCCTATAAACTCTAATAAGAATACAACTAAAATGTATCTACCAAAAAGCCAAAAAAGTGGATTTTTAGAAGTTTGTAAAATATTCCACAGTACTAGCCTGGCGTATATCTGTTGGCAAAGTAATCCAGATTTTAGGTTTTACTAAAATTGTACTAACATTTTTTACTATTTTAAAAGTCAAATTAACAAAAATGATGTTCAGCCATTTATAATTGTAGTAATGGTATTAATATTGTCATTTATGTAGCGTGCAGTGAAACTCTTGCTTGGCGTTTTGCTTGTCTGCCCAACAACCAACATGTTACCACTCTTTCACAAAAAATAATGGTGATAATCAAGAATGTACTAATATACATAACTTTATTTTAATTAATAAAAAACACAAATCAGGTTGCCTCGTGTACTTCTTACTCCTGTATCTGTACAAACATAAATAAGATATTCACTGGGGACACATTTATAATCTCTTATTCTGTAGCTTTATAGTCACTTTATTGTATTCTAGCTTGCATTCATTTATTCAAGGTATGTAATGTTGTCTAAATGAAATTTACTGATTAATCTTGTATGCTTACCTCGGGTCATTAGCGACCTGTGACATCACGTTCATAGCTGTCACAGGGTCTTATGATACATTGTGGATGCAGTTCCCCAGATATGTTTAATTCATTCCGTCTGCAATGGTTTACTATCAAAAATGTGCCAAAATAGTTTATAATTATTTTATTGTAATTTTTTCGCCTGAAACGTATAGGGTTCCTAGCAACACTGAATGCAGTAAAGTGTCAGTTTTTTTTTTTTACATGCACATTTTTAAGTGTTGCATTTGTGTGTTTGAATAACAGGACTTCTTTGTATCTATATATGTTCATTAAAGCTGTGTGTCTACCTTGTTACCTCTTATGTAAGCATTTATGAGTTTATAGAGGTATAGGAGATAAGAAAAGAAATGCTGTGAAGCTTATCTGCACAGCAAGCCCTTGAAGGAGCCCCAGCCATTGATAGCAGATTAAGTGTCAGAAAAACATACAGTGCAGAGTGATATTTCGGATGCCATCAGATCATGAAAGTTGTGGTCCAGGAATTATAGAGGGGCAGATCTCAGATGAGGAGGAGGAGAATGAAGGTGAAGAGGGCAAACAGCTGCAGCAGCTGAACAGAGTGAAACAGCTCCCTTTAGAAGCAAAAGTGGTCAAAAAGTAGACAGTGTCATTATAATTGTGTTTCTATCTTACTGCTTATTGTTTATATATTTATGAGTTTAGAGAGATAAGAAATAAGAAAAGAAGTACCGCTGATGTTTATCAGCATAGAAAGCCCTTGAAAGAGTCCCAGTTGTTGATGGCAGATGATCAGAGAGGGACTGAGAGGCATGCAATAGGCAAACGATGAACAAAAGTGTAAGACAGTGTAGAATGATTCTTCTGATGCCATCAGATCCTGAATATTCTTACCAGGGAATTATACAGTTGCAAACTCAGTTGAGGAGGAGGAGGAGGTTTAAAGTAAAGAGGGCAGGTGGCTTTAGCAGGTGCACCAAGTGAAACAGCAGACGTCACATCACCTGAAATAGCTTCATATAAAAGAAAATGGGGACAAAAAACACAGTAGATGACACATATGTTCAATTTCACTGAACTACAATACAAATGATCACTGCAGAATGTGCCAAGAAACACATTGCAGTGATCACAAAAATGTAGTCTGAGATTATTGTACTGAGTAGCAGACTATGCTTATGTAATTACATAGAATATTAAAAATGTAATGTAATTAAGTATTAAAAATACTTTAAAAAGAATTAAAGTAGGGCTGGGTATTAGCACTGATGTCCCAATTCCATTCAATATTGATTTTATTTTGACTGAATTAGCACGCACTGATATATTTGATGAGGTGGCTTTTTTAGAGATTACTTAACCAATCATAGAGGACATTAATATAATGTGACAAATTTCAGTAACACTTTATCTGAAGGGTGTCTACATAGTGACTTCATAATGCATGCATAAGTAAAGAATGACATTTAAGAAGAAATACTTGATGAGTAATGAACAGTTAACATCAGTATTTGGAAGATATGCAAAAAAATATCATTGCTCTTAAAAAAAAAAAAAATCACATCACTGCACCCATTCAAAGTTCATCCAAAATTTAACTAACGTGTTTTGGAACATCAGAGTCCACTCATATTATGGGGGGCTCCTTGTTTTAAAACAATGCAATGGCGTCTACTTTTTAAAACATCTATATCATCTTGCAAATAATATTATTATAAAATAATGAAACGTTTGCTTCTTAAACAAAAAGTATGTTTTGCAATAAGCTATTTGTGTGTTATGACTCTCCATGTATACACCCTTCAACTAAACTTTCAGCCAAATTTATTCCCCTGTTGGACATTTAAAATAATTTTGAATTACTCAAAATTAAAGATGCAGTGGGATGACTTGTGTCTTTCTATAATTCTACAAGTTACACTTATCTTCATTTGCTTACGTGTAACAGTCATATTAATCAGTTTTCAAAAATATGTCTTTACACTCCCTTCTCTCACAAAAAGTAAGCATTTTAAAATGAGGATCTAGAGCTGATGCTTGTTGACAGCGGCATTGGATGAATGGAACATAAAAGAAAAAGAACTGCCTATTATGACTAACAACGCTACTAAACTGATTCGTACAGCGCAGCTTACGGAGATATTCACGTCAGCTGCTTTGTGCACAAGCTCACTTTGGTATTGCATGCTGCTTTGAAAATTCCAATAGCCCATTTTCTTAGCCGGGTGAGGCGCATTGCAAACTTTTTTCACCATACCAGTGCAGCTAGCCACATCCTTAAGGAGGAGCAACATTTATTGTACTTGGCAAAACACAAACTTGTAATTGATGTAGTCAAGCAATGTAACATTCGTTGGAAATGTTAGATGGGTTTTTGGAACAACAGCCAGTCAAGTAAGCAGTTCTGCATACTGTATAGGCAGCGAGGTTTAATGTAGTGATATGTAATTATCACATAGGAATCCACTGCACTAAATGTTCAGCTGTCACAAGTTAGGGATATTTTCTCCACTGACCTTCATAAAGCCTAGGAACAATAACTTCACTTGTTTGCCTTCTGGTTGTTATAGCAAAACATGTATCATTTGTGGAAAGCACTTCTTTTCAACAACGGTGTAGGGTCTCAAATCTTTATAGATAAAAACTGCTATAGATTGTGTTATTGTTTGGACACGAGTGAAATTTAATAGAATATTGGAGCAACCTGCCATCTACAGTGTGAATTGTTTAGATGCTACTAATTTGGATGTCGACTGTCGTTTATGGATGACACCAGGATAAAAGATTTTTCTTATCTGCTGTGTTATAACAATACTTAACTTCTGAGCTGTACAGTTGGCTTTGTTTTTATCCAGTCATTCTTTACTGACGCACTGTTTGAATCTGTAGGAAGTCCACACATCTGATTTAACTGTCAAAGGTTTCAATTACAAATATGTAGTAAAGTGCTTTTTCTATAAAAAGCCTTAACAGGCACATAAGTGACATCTACTGGATTGGATGCCAAAAACGAAGATAAGCAAAAATTTATATATAGTAACTGAGCAGGATAGAGATTCACAAGATCAAACTTGACACTATGAGAATTGACATTGAATCATTCAAACAAAAAGTAACAATTAATCAGAAAATTGATATTTTTATCAAGGCCTAAGTTAAAGTGTTCAGGGAAGAGGCTTAAATAAAATTTTGGACAGTGTAAGGGACGGCCGGCAGTTTATCCCGGCCGGGACACCCTGAGTAATGGAAGGATGAGGAAGGCAGCTTATCAGGGACACTGCCTCCTCCAGGACGATAGATGGCAGCTTCCCTGGGCCACAGCGGTGTCCCGGATGCCCTCAGGGGACTATGGGACTTGGAGTTCGGCAACACAGCCCTGCTGGGTACTGTGGATGCCGCCAGGAGATGCTGCAGGGAGACTGGGGAGTCCCTACTGTTTACATAGCCCAGAAGTACTCCAAAGTCACGGGGATGGAAACACAGAAGTACTTCTGGGCTGAAGAAAAATACAATTCTCCATCTGACTATATACTGTATAGACTGGTGGAGACCCAGCAAGCGAGCTGGAGTTGGGAGGTAGAGGACAGAGCTTACTGGGAGGTGTGGAGGAGAATTGTGATTTAATTGTGATTACTATTGTTGTTATTTGCCTGTCTATTGGTGGCAATGGTGCTTGAGAAGCTCTGTACAAGGAGAAAATAATTAAACAACTTCTTGGTGCTTTTAACTCATGTTGTCAGTGTCTGTGTGTTGGGTTAAGCTACGGATGTCGAACTCCAGGCCTGGAGGGCCGCAGTGGCTACAGGTTTTCATTCTAACCCTTTTCCTAATCAGTTTTCACTGCTAATTCACTTTTTTCCCTTCATTTTAATAGCCCTATTAGAAGTCCTCTGAATTGATTTTTTTCCTCATTAAATGACAGCCAAACAGAAATGAGATGTGAAACGAGCCAACAGATGACCAGTTTAACCTGGGGCTTCAAACTCCAACCAGTTTCTTAATGAGAAGACAGTGCTTGCGGTTAATTAAACTCGTTATTTAATTATTCATTCTGCCACAGCAGGCATTTCCAAAACTGATGATTTTATGTTTTTTTTTTAAGAACACCATCAAGATGTGTTGATGACCTGAGAGATCAGCCTTACTGAGACCTCCACCTTTCTCTATTTTCAGATTCTGTGTGATAGGCACAGGTGAGCTGGTCATGTGACTGCTTGTTTCGTGTCTCATTATTGTTTGGCTGCTAATTAAGGAAAAAGAAACAACTAAGGGGCCTGAGTCAAGCTAATTATAAGAAGTAATTAGCAGCAAAAACTGGTCACTAATTAAGAAGATGGTTAGAATGAAAACCTGCACCCACTGCGGCCCTCCAGGACTGGAGTTCAACACCCCTGGTTAAGCGCTGTTATAGCACCATCTAGTGTTACAACAGTTACATTTGTTTGTGTCTTGATTTATATTTAAATACATGCAGGGTCTCTAAAAACCATAGGAATGTAATAGTGTTTGCTGAAAGTCCCTTGAATACAAGGGTTAATGAGTATGTGATTTGCTCAGACATTTCTATCAAATAACAACTTTTACTAGCGACCACACATAAAGAAGGAAAGAACATAAAACCCAGCCACAAAAGTGCACATCCACTAATTAAATATAGCTTGGAGTAATTATAAAATAATAAATGAACACAAAATTTGGCAACAAACACCTGTTACAAAAGAGAACAACAACCTTAGAAGTAATCCTTTCTGAATTGATACATTGACAATAACCCCCCCATAAGCTACTGTAGAAATAACATAGAAAATGAAAGATCATAAAGAAGCTAAGTACCGGATGAAGAAAGAAGACCACAAAGTTGTAAATAAATAAACTAAGGTTAAATTACCCTAAAAGCCAGGAAAACTAGAACAAATTATGCCAGCCTTACACAACCAAGAAACTTGAGCTTTAAAAATGTTTGCAAGGCAATGCCTCGTAAGGAATTGGGGCAGATTGTCTCTTTTGGTTTGCTATTGGGTAACAATGCACTTAACAATGTGTCATAAATGGAGAGCCCACCCCCTTTTGCACCAATCTTAATTGAAGTTGGGAAAAATTAACAACTAAAAAAATATAATTATGAAATAAAAAGAGAATAAAATGTAAATCTAGTGACAACTCTGACACTAGGTTATGTTTTAATATGGTGATAGAAACTGAAGGAACTCATTCACAAGGGTAGAGAAATGAAGTACATTGCAGTTGACATTTCAAGGAAGGTACATCTGATAATGAAAGTTAAGAATAGATACTTTTTATACTTTTCAAAATCTGGCCCTCTGTTAGCTTTCCTATTTATACGGACTAAAGCACTCTTTTCGCTTTTTAGACTAGATAGTGCCACTCTGCTGTTAGTTTTCTTTTGTGTGTATAGTCTAATCATGATTTATATTGTGGCCTGTAATGGTTTGTTACTAATGTAGATAAAATCTTTAGTTCCTCCAAAGGTTTCGGAGATCATTAAACCTGAAAAGATTTATGCAAGTGAAGCAGTGACCTTAATGTGCAACATCACCTCAGTCCAGTCAAAGCAAGTGAAAGTTCAGTGGCAGCGATATCACGGGCACAAGCATGTCTCCACCTCTGCAAAGGTAGAAAGCCCTCTACTTCAGGAACACTTTGAAGACTTGAGTAGATATACAGAAAACAAGCCCTTCAAGAACAGCCTCATGTCCTGCCTCAGTATTGTGCCATCTATTGAAGACGATGATCGGGAATACCAGTGCAGAGTGTGCTATCTCAACAGAACTACAATTACTAAAAAGACATGCCTGAAAATATTGGGTAAGTAAGAGCATATTTGACATAATCTTGGAGTCCATTCAGCCAGAGCTGTTGACTCCTTCCTGTGCATCCTGAAACTGCCAACCATCTCACTGTAAAGCACTGATATTGTTTTATCTTTAAAATTAAAACATATGAAGGATGCATATTAATAAACAAATTCCCTAATGCATCACAATTTCAGAAACGGTAGCATATTAAAGTTAGTTACACTTACTGCCCCTTTCTACAAAAGTTTGGTATAACAAGTAGACATTCATGCATGTACATGATTTTCCTCTTACTGTCAGCTTCATTGTCCAATACTGCAGAATTTGGATAAGAATTCACACTAACTATAAAGATCATGCAGTTTAAACATCATGATGTGGACATGGTCATTGTCTGGTGAATATGTCCTCCTAGGCAAAATGTAAAGTGTCAGTTGTGGTTTATTTGACAGGAACCCTAGATATTTTCATGTAATAAACAAGTGAACTGTGCCTGAAAGAGATCTGAAAGCCTAGCAAGCCCTACTTCAGGTAGGGTTGTCTCTAAAAGTTGTTTTAGTGTTAAACCTCAATTTTGAAATTTATAATTGTAGTTCCCTTCAAATTATAGATATTAAAACTAAGTAGTGGATTAAACAGAAATCTGTTATGCCAAAAAATTTCAATAGTACACTAGAACTGGCTGAGGGGGAAAATGCATTTTATTCTCTTAGTATCCAAAAGCTGAAAATAAGCAGATTGTTTAGGTTTCATTATTATCAAAAGGTATGGACCTGGGAAACTTCTATGGGAGGTATTGTTGGCAAAAAAGGAAATGAAAATTAAAATTATAAAAAGAAACTGCAATTTCTTTCGCAATTTCATTTTCAAAGTCTATGCACAAGAATGCTGCAAAATTTAAAAAGAAAATGAAATACACCATTTTCAATTTCATTTTCAGCCTGTACAGCAATGAAGCTGTTAAAATGTGAAATGAAAGTAAGCACTGGCACCACCTGTTGCTCAATGAATTTTCATTTTCCACTTTGCATTTTTATTTTCAAGTTCTCAACATGCAAAAAGCACAGGTGAATGGGCGGGGATTTGCACCTCAATTTCCTACTATTCTTTGTCCTTCATGGCTGTAGCCACTTTGATCGACAGAACATCTCTCACTTTGACTGTCTTTAATTCACGTGATTTTGATCTTTTCACCTCTATACTACAAGCTTCACAGCGACTCTCAAAACATGAAGACCAGGCGTAATTGTAGTTCTGAAGTAATTAATGTGCTATTTAATGACAACAATTATCCTTTATTACATCATGATTTACATTTATTTACACTGAAGTGGAAACAAGATATTTTTTTAATTTTTGTAGTATTATATAATTTACCCCTATGCAGTTTTCACCACCTTTTCCTCTGCCCCATTCCCCTGTAGTCAATCAATGACTCGATCTGACTATTTATTGTTATCCATCCATCCATTTTCCAACTCGCTGAATCCGAATACAGGGTCACGGGGGTCTGCTGGAGCCAATCGCAGCGCAGCCAACACAGGGTACAACGCAGGAACCAATCCCAGGCAGGGTGCCAACCCACCGCAGGACACACACAAACACACCCACACACCAAGCACACACTAGGGCCAATTTAGAATTGCCAATCCACCTAACCTGTATGTCTTTGGACGGTGGGAGGAAACCGGAGCGCCCGGAGGAAACCCACGCAGACACGGGGAGAACATGCAAACTCCACGGAGGGAGGACCCGGGAAGCGAACCCGGGTCTCCTAACTGTGAGGCAGCAGCACTACCACTGTGCCACCCTCTTTATTGTTATAACTTTCTAAAATAAAGTGGTACAGTAGTAATTTTTTTTTACTTTTGTTTTAATACTTTTCAAAATAAGGTAATACAATACTGATTATTTTATTCACTATGAAGATCTTCCATATTCTGTAATATCTGTTTAACTTATGCTTCTTTTTCCATCATTTATAAGATTTTTTTTAATCCAACTCATTAAGAAATATATGAGTAACGTATTTCTATTTATATATATAAAAAAGCCAAATACCACTGACTCACTCGTCACAAAATCTCCCAAACCATGAGGACTTGGGACTTGAAATTTGGACTGTAGGTTACCCTTGGCCCATATGTGCTCGCTAAGAAACGGTTTTAAAAATTTCGTGGTCCAAGCGCGTTCTGTCTGTATGTCTGTCCGCTTTTCACAAGAGAATTACTTAACGGATTTAGATCTGGTTGTTTTCTATAATTTGCTTGAACTTTCCAGTTGATTTTGTGACTTCTGTCATCGCGCTAAGTGCCATAGTTCGCTTGCGGTACCGATGTATTTATGAAAATCCAACAGAGTGGCTGTGGGCCGAGAACAGGGGGGCGGGGCCTTCCTGATTCACTCGCCAGCCTCTTTTTGAGTTAGTCTACATCCCGCCACGTGTTGGAGTGCACCTTGCCTCCGCTTAGCTAGTGATACCTGCTTGTTCAACAGACATTACCATCTATAGATTGTTAAATAGTAACGTTTGACGTTTTAGAGAGAGAGTTCAGAGCTCCATGTGTTTTAGAGGGTAGCTGCTGATGACCAGAGATATCATGGACATGTGCTTTTCTCCCCACATGGGGAACGCTTTCCCGTCAGAGCTGAACACGATCAGATACAGTGTCAACGTCTATTGATTTTTAAAGTTTGTCCTGTTTCATTACTATGTTCGCACAGCCACGGGGTACAGCTAGATTATATATATATATATATATATATATATATATATATATATATACATATATATATGTATATTGTGGAATAGGGCGGCCCGAACACAGACAGGCAGACACATTTACCGCCATCACCACACGTTTATTTACACAATATTATATACAAAGTCTTATGTGCACCGCCACACACAAACCCCAACAGTCTCCCAAAAGTCCAGGCTTCACTTAGCCACCTCTCTTTCTCTTTCTCTTCACTCTTTGTCTCTCCAGGCCTCTCCTTGCCACCTCCTCTCCAACCTCGTCAACCTCCTCACCCGACTCCAGCCTTGATTGAAGGGAGGCGGCTCCTTAAATCGGCAGGTGGCTGATGACCACACCCGGCCACCTGCCACAATACTCCCCCGCAAGCTGAGACCCCTAGGGGCCAGCAGCCCATTCCGCGAGGACAGGCATTCCTCGGCAGCAAGCCAACATGTTCCAGCCTAGGGCCCGGTCCTATAGAATAAACAGAAAAACAGGAGGTGGAGACGTTGCCCTGATGCGGCCTCTCGGCACGCTTCCTCCGAATTTGGGCCAATGCTCTCCGCTCCGACCGGCACCCCAATACTCTCTTTCTCCGCCTCCCCAACCAAGTCCTCCGTGATCCCCGCCACGGGACCACCAACGGGAGCACACTCGCTCTTCTCCTCTCATGCTGCGGGTTTTCCCTCTGCCTCGGCAGAGGGCGGCCTCTCTTGGGACGTGTGCACCCAGCAACACGTCCTCCCATATCGGAGGAGTCGGCTTTCTTCCTCCAATTCCTCCTCTTTCTTTGGGATGCCGCGGCGGTTCGGGTCTGCCTACTGTAGAAGGACAGACCCTGTCCTGCCGGCGTCCGTAGATTTACGGGGCCCGGTCCTACTCACCGTCCCTGCTGCACCTCTCCGGTCAGAAGATCCAGCGCCACACCATTCCCTTTTCGCCAGCAGTGCTTGCTCTGACGCGACTGCCGTCCCCTCTGACTTCCGCGTCTCCGCCTGGAGGGCACATAGCTCAGGTGGCGGCGATCCGGCGAGCAGGAGGCATCTCTGCAACCGCTGCAGAACCACTGCCAGGGAGAGAAAGTCAGTTAACGGTGAGCTTACCTTACAAGCAGCGTCACTCGCCGACTGCTTTCTATGGGCCCTTTCCTCCGGCCCATTCGGGTTTCTCGCTGGCAATCATCCAATCATTGGCGGGCACACGGGACATACTATCCAACCCCGTGCCAGTTACAAGGAGGGATTTCCGGTCGGCGGCCATCTCATCCTCCTTCCACATACGGAGACGAGACTCCGGGCAGCTCCACGGCTGCTGCGGCTGTTGTAGTTGCAGCTTCTCCTTCCCGGCAGCTCCCCTTGCTGCCGCCACGTCGTTGAGCTGCCCCTGAAATACATAGTCCAATGACGGACCGCTAACGGTCCGGGTTACTACATTTCCCTGCGGGGTTGGGTGCATGCCACCCCTGCAGCACGTGGGTGAGCTCCCCTGTTGTGCCGGGCTATCCACAGACTTATTTTTCAATGCAGGTCCCCACCTTGTCTCAGGTGGAGCATCCTGCCAACTACACCACTGTGGAATAGGGCGGCCCGGACACAGACAGGCAGACACATTTACCGCCATCACCACATGTTTATTTACACTATATTATATACAAAGTCTTAAGTGCACTGCCACACACAAACCCCAACAGTCTCACAAAAGTCCAGGCTTCACTTAGCCACCTCTCTTTCTCTTCACTCTTTGTCTCTCCAGGCCTCTCCTTGCCGCCTCCTCTCCGACCTCGTCAACCTCCTCACCTGACTCCAGCCTTGATTGAAGGGAGGCGGCTCATGAAATCGGCAGGCGGCTGATGACCACACCCGTCCACCTGCCACAATATATATATATATATATATATATATATATATATATATATATATATATATATATATATATATATATATGGTATTGTATCAGTTGAAGTGGCTATAGCAATGAAGGACAAAAAATTGTGGGAAATAAAGGTGCAACGCCCATCCCATTGACCCGAACTATTTTTATGTTGAGAAAGTTCAAAATGGAAAATAAAAATTCAATGAGCAGCAGGAGGCATCAGTGTTTATTTACATTTTATTCTTCATTTTTGTAGCTTCATTGCTGTTCAGGCTGAAAATGAAATTTCAAAGGGTGGTGTTTAATTTTATTTTAATTTTTTACAGCATTCTTGTGTGTAGAGATGAAAATGAAATTGAAAAAGAGAGATTGCATTTTCATGTTATAATTTTAATTTTTATTTCCTTTTTTGCAGAGAATACCTCCCATAGGAAACCAACAAACTGATCTGTCTGACAGATATTTGGATCTCCAAATAACAAAAAAATATATAATTGTAAGTAAAAATTGTAAGTAAGTCTTTTAAAATCTAAATTGTGTTAAATCATTTGTTTTCTGTTTTCACTTAGTGCGACCATCTCATTTTCAAATCGAATGTTTGCCTAGGATCCCAATGCCAGAACAGACCTTAGTCCTTAGCTTTAGGGTTGAGAGGTTCTACCCTAAGGTCATTTCTCTCAGATGGTTTAAAGATGAACTTCCAGTGAAGGTGGCCACTCAGTTTGGTCCTTTTCTTGACGGTGGAAAGCTTTACAGTGTTTGGAGTCAGACAGAGTTCCTGGTTTCAAGCAATGACCATGGAGCTATATACACTTGCCGTGTACACCATGAGAGCTTAACTGGTTTCAGAGAAATTGCCTACAAGATTAATTTGCAGGGTAAGTTCCAGGTCTTTTTGCTTACTGCTAATATACGAGGGGTGTTCAATTATAAGCAGGAATTTTCCTGCTCTGTTCTTATAAATAGTGCAAGGTAGACCTGACTCATTGGATAAATACACACATATATGAAGTTGTCGTTAGTAGTGCTAGCTTCTCTTTCCCCCCTTCCTGTCAGTTGTAATCAACATGTCGGAGCAGGAGGTAAACAGTAGTGTTGCACAGCGCATTATTATTAATTTTTTGACAAATGAAGGAGTCATTAAATCTCAGATTTATTCGAGACTTAAAAAACAGTTTGTGGATGAGTGTCTCTCAGTCAAGAGTGTATGATTGGTGCAAGTCATTCAGAGAGGGACTGTCATCTCTTTAGTCCGCTTAAGGAATTTTTAGGAGGGAAGAACTTCAAGTCGAATGAGGAGGTTATTGACTCTGTGCAACCAAGGGTCAACATGCAGTCAAAAGACTTCTTCTCTTGTGGGATTATGAAGCTTCCTGATTATTGGAACAAGTGGATTGCAGTGGCAGGAGACTACATAGAAAAACAGTGTGTAAGTTGTTTCATTGTATTCAATAAATAAAGCATAGCGCATAAAATCCTGCTAATATTTGAACGCCCCTCGTATATTTCAGTATGTGCTTATGTAATCAGTATGTGGTTGTGGTTGCAACAGCTCATGCTACATTTTACTTTATAAGTCCAGATTTACAGAATTCATGAAAGAAATGTTTTTTTGTATTTTCTTACTTATGGTATATTCAAACTGAAGCAGATCAGGATTGCTTTTGGCTTCAATTAAGGGCCAAGGTAGTCAGTAATGCCCTCTTTCCTGACAATTGCCCATATTTTTAGAATAATTTGATGAGCAGCCTCTACTACATCCTGCTTATTTCCTACCTTCTTCAGAAGTGTCTCATATTGAATGATTGCCAGGTTTTAGAAGGTTTTTCAGGAATCAATGTACAAGTAAGAGAATGATCGGTCCCTTAAAAACTGAAAAGTCACAATGGCAGTATTTTTTCTGGTATATGGCACAATGCATATTCCCTTTGATACCACAAGCTAAGTCCAAAAATGAAATAATGAAAAGCAATTTGCTGTAAGCAAAAAGCAGGCATTTCTTTGCAGTTTAGATTCTGAATGCATGAACTTGAAATCTCAAGTGGCTGCAGTTCTTAAAAATCACAGCTTGTTCTCTTTAATCTGATGCTTCACTGTCAGACTGAATAATGATATTTTTTATCGATTTGTGCCTAACTCTGTCATTACATTAATAAAAGTAAAACTTTATGGAACAAATATTAGCTGTGAACTTAACTGTGCATATTATGTTATAAATGTTATCATCTAGACTATTAAATGACTCTTTAGTACTAGGGTGTTGTACCGTGTTAGCCATTATGAATGTAGAGAAAAGCCAAGCAAAATGACACCTTTTATTGGCTATCTAAAAAGATTACAATATGCAAGCTTTCGAGGCAACTCAGGCCCCTTCTTCAGGCAAGATGTAATGACTCTTTAAAACTCAAAGTAAAGAGATTGAAATACTGGTATCTTTTTATTGCTCCATGCTTTATGGTCTTTTGCATACTGATGTTTTTCCTTCTATTGTGTTTATATTAGAAAGAACAGAGTGGTTCAAATTGATTGATTAGTCAGTCTAATATCTTTCTTTATGAAATAAGACAAATAAATAGCCAAGAAACTAACAAGGGTCAATTACATGTGAGAGTGTCAAAGCAAAAATAGTGAGCCGAATTCGTTGTCAAAAAATGCAACTAAGCTATAAAAACCCAGACATGGACACAAATAGATGAACACACACAGGCTTGGTTCACAATAGAAATAAAATCCTTCAGTGCTTCTTTATATTCCTTGCTTTGTACCCCAATAAGTTCAAGTCATCGCCGATATACTAACACCCCAATTGTGCTTCACTCTCTCAGAATATGGAACCAATGCAGGAAGTATTTTAAGATGCACAATCTTTTATCTGTGGCACCTCTGCATGAGAACCATCTAACCCCCCAAATGTATGCAGTTTTTAATGTCTGGAAAACATTCAGGATTAAATCACTTAGAGATCTGTACATAGACAACGTCTTTGCATCCTACGAACAATTACACTCCAAATTTAACTTTCCAGCAACACATTTCTGCTGATCTCTTTTTCATGGCTGGGGGTTGATTTGTTTCAAACCTAGTTTTGTTAAACTTTTCTTGCTTGTATGGAATGTTATTTGATTTTAATAAAATCAATAACATGTTAAAAAAATGAAACTAAATTCTTTATCAGAAGTATGCCTTAAAATAGTTCTTTTTGTTTTAAAGAACAGATGCTTTGCTTTTTATGCCACCTTGTTTTGAAGTGCAGTTAGGTTCAATTCACATGCTGCACAGTACTGCCTGGCAGCATGTCATGTCTACAGCCACCAAATGGTAACACCCATTGAAAAACATGGAGAATGATACATTAAAAAAAAAAAAAGAAGATAAACATTAATGTGTTTGGATACAATACAGAAGAGGTTGTCAGCCTTATGTACCCAACACTTCCCTAACATCTGCTTGTTGCCTTTTTATAAGAGTGTTTTTTTAGATACCACATCTCATATGAGACAATTTATTTTAAGGCTTCTTCACACTGTTAAAGCATATATTTTGGTTCCAGATGACTCTTCCATATGCTGAGAAAGCACTTCCCTACATTTCCATCATACCCTTAAGAAATCATTTTCAACTACTGTGCATTAGTTTCGCATAGCTTTTTGGATCTTCTGCATTTTCAAGTGTTTACCAATTATAGGTTGGGCATAAAATCTTGAGAATCTGCTTTGTTGTGCTATTCTTCACTGTCTGATTTATGTGTATGATTTTATGTCTGCACAAGTGTTTTAGCTAAGCCATTTCCAAATCTCTCCTCGAGGCACCGGAGTATTTATGGTTATTATCCAGTATTTCTATTATTTTAAATTTCTTCACTAGCAGACTTGGTTATTATATTTTTCAGATAATTTGGAAGATGCCTTTTCACACACTACCTTCACTAAGGTTCAAAGGAAATTGTGGCATTAGCAAAACACACTCAGTGCATTGACATTTTGTGACACTGCATTGTTAACTGGACATGTCAAAAGAGAATGGTCTGAGTCATTCATGGTAACAAAGGACACAAACACTTAAATGACAGCTCTTTACTACAGTCAAGTGTAGAAGGACGTCTCGAAATGCACAGTGCACCTGACCTTACCAAGGATGTGCTGCAGTAGCAGAAGACAATGGTGGATTGAACTCCTGCTAGCTAAGAATATGAAGGTGAGGATGCAGTGGGCATTTAATCACCAAGGCTTAATGACTAAACAATAGAATCAGGCGCATGGTCTGACAATTCTCACTCTCTGACTGTGACATGCAGCTGGTAAGTTCTATATATGACACAAACAATAATCCATGGATCCAGCCTGACTTGTCAGTAGTAGGCCTGTGGTTGGTTGTGTCATGCTGTAAGGATTGTTTTTAATGGGAAACACATTAGACCACTGAATGCCAACAGAGTTTCATTTGAATGTCATAATGTATCTAAGCATTGTTTCTGACTTGTGCTTCCCTTTATGACCACAGTGTACTCTTTTTCAAATGAACACGTCCAGCAGGGTAATATTCCAGATTACAAAGCACATTATCACCTCAAGCTGATTCCACAAACACAGAATGAATGTATGGGAAAAAATGTACAGAAACTACATGATGCTACTGAGTTAGCTTGGAGCAAAATTTCAAAAGAATGTCTCCAGTTCCTTGCTGATACACTACCTGAAAGAATTCAGGCTGTTCTTCAGGCAAAAATTATTCTATAAACAGACTTAATAAAGTAGCCACTGAGTATGGCATATATGGAACCTGTTATAAGCTGTTGCCCTGTCCATGGCTGTTTCCTGTCTTGTGCCTAGGGCTGTTGGGAAGGCTGTAGCACCTGTGACCCTGAATTAGATTAAGCAAGCTTGAGATTGAATTCATAAAAATATACAGCATATATGTGTGTACTTTTTATAAACTGCAAATATGCACATATTGTACTGTAAGGGTGGGCAAACTCATTCAGTGGTTATCTTGATCAGTAGTGCTTTTTGATAAGCAGCTCCAATATTTCAGTCCTCCAAAATATCAGCCCTGACTAGCTTTACTTTTGAGGTCACGGGGCTGTATTTATTCTTTTCAGTTATGATTAGATCATTTACTTTCTGAAATTCAGGTAGTTGATGATGAGCAGAGGCCAGTATGAATGATAAGTTTTGAAAAGTTCTGAAAGCTGGCATATTGTAATCTTTTTAGTTAGCCAATGAAAGGTGTCATTTTGCTTGACTTCTCACTACATTCATAATGGCTAACACAGTACAACACCCTAGTACTAAGAACTTTATACAAACAAAAGCGATCAGATTCAAACTAACCACAACATTCCATTCTCAAACACACTTAATATGGTTCAGGGCTATAAGGAGTCAGAGCCGTTTCTGGCAGAACATGACAGAAAAACAGGAAATAATAATAATAATAATAATAATAATAATAATAATAATAATACATTTTATTTATATAGCGCCTTTCCCATGCTCAAGGCACTTAAAGAATATAATAAAGAACGGCAGAATATACAGTATATAGCATTGTACAAACCAGATAAATAAACAAAGAAGATTAAGACAGTAAATTCTGAAAAAAAAACAGACAACATAATTGATGGTCTCGCACACACACACAGGTTACATTAGCATCTTGACAGAGAAGTAAACTGAGAGAAAGGTAATAAAGTCAAGTAGAGCTAAAAGCCTTCCTGAACAGATGAGTTTTGAGTTGTTTTTTAAAAGAATTCATGGAGTCAGCTGACCTGATTAATTTTGGTAGGTCATTCCAGAGTCTGGGCGCTATACAGCTGAAGGCCCTGCTGTCACCCATGGAGTGTAGATTAGTGAGGGGTACAACAAGATTACCAGAATCAGAGGACCTTAGTGGGCGGGCAGGCACATAGTGATGGAGAAGGTCACTGATGTAGTTTGGCGCAAGGTTATTTAAAGCTTTGTAGGTTATTAGTAGGATTTTATATTCGATTCTGTAAGACACAAGGAGCCAGTGAAGACGGAGCAGGATGGGTGTGATGTGCTCGCTGCTGCTGGTTCGAGTAAGGACTCTTGCAGCTGAGTTTTGAATAAGCTGGAGCTGTGATATAAGATTAGAAGGGGCACCTGCCAGTAGGAAATTACAATAATCGATGCGGGATGTGATAAAAGCATGGACAAGTTTCTCAGCATTAGAGAAGGAGAGGAAGGAGCGAACACGGGATATGTTACGGAGGTGAAAGTAAGAAAGTTTCTTAATGTGATTTATGTGGGCGGAATAAGTGAGGGAGGAATCAAAAATGACACCAAGATTTTTTACAGTAGAGGCAGGTCTGATGAGATCACTGCCAAGATGGACTGGGAAGGAGCTCATTTTATTAAGTTGCATTTTAGTCCCAATTTGCAGGAGTTCAGTTTTATTGCAATTTAATTTTAAAGAGTTCTGCTCCATCCAGGTTTTAATTTCAATAGGGCTTGAGACAGGGTGCCACCCCATCACTGTGTCATTTCATGAACTTACACACCTGGGGTCAATTTAGAATCTCCAGTTAACCAAAATTGCATGTTTCAGAAGATCTGAGGTCCTAAAGGAAAACCCATGCACACACACAGGGAGAACATGTAAACTCTTTATGGATAACAGACAGGTGTAGGATTTAAAACCCAGCATACTAGATCTGTGAGGTAGCAGCATTAATCAATGTGCCACCATGCTACACCTGTTTTAAACATGTATAGCACATGTTATAGCACGTCTTTATTTGAAAACAGCAGTGTCAGATGGGGGTGGGGGGGGGGTGGGGGGTGAACATGGCTGGGAGAATTAAACTGAATTAAGAAAAAAATGCTAACCTTTACAAGTACCATACATTTACACTGGCTGTTACAGACTCAAATCAAATGTATGTTTTTATTGTATAATAGTAACAATAAGAGCAGCTCACTACTCAAAGTGTTTGTTTTGTGACACGGCAAGGCTCAAACCCGCAACCTGTTGATTATGAATTAGCAGCTCTTAGCACTATACAGTGGACCCTTGACTTACGAACTCAATTCGTTCGCGAGGGCTGGTTGTAACTCAAGTTGGTTGTAAGTCAAGACTATTTTTCCCATAAGAAATAATGGAAATACCCATAATGCGTTCCGAACCTCCCACTGCAACACTTACTTAACCTTTTCATAATAAAAAAAGGGTTGTATAATGTGCATACTTTACCAAAACACCAATAATGTTTCTAATGTACTAACCAAAAAGTAATAAAAAGTGCCTAGCCTACCAGAAACAACAATTTCATACTGTACTCACCATTTAATTTGACATCTTTGGGCTGCAGGAAGGGAGGAGGATGATAATGAAACTGAAGGCTTTTTAAAGGCTTTCTTTAACTTGCACTCAGGCATTTGCAATCATTTCAATAGCTTCTTTTGCGTTAATTTTAATCTCCTCCTGCCTACAAGTTATTCTGACGAGAATTTTTCTCAGCATTTCCTTGCGATGATACAAGGAACTGTTTCTGAACTCTTCTGAGACCACACACCCAACCCCCCACTCAATGGGAACGACATGCTGAAGTGCGTCCTGAAGCGCGATTGCTGCGACTGTGGAAGCTTGCTTGTCCATTGCCGGGCAGGGATATCACATGCATATCACCCATCGATATCTTTTCTGTTTGCTTTGGCTGAGAGACTCAGCACAGCTTTAAGCCGGCTGTTGCCCCAGCAACAGATAAACAGTCTTCCATACGGAGTTTGGACTTTGGCATGTCTTCTAGTTGGGGGAGGTCCCAAGAGAGTTTACAAACCTGACATTTTATTGAATGTTTGCCGCATTAATAGGAATGTTTCTGTTTGTTTACAATCGCGCAAGCGGCTACACGTGACCGCATTCAGGTCGTAACGCAAGATGTTGGTCGTAAATCAAAATAAAAATTTTGGTCGTAAATCAAGTTGTTCGCATGTCAAGTCAGTCGTATATCAAGGGTCGACTGTACTACCAAAGCAGTAGTGTCACTGAACTACACTAACCCAATTTCTTTTTCTTCAGTTATAGTCTTGAATAAAAGTGCACTTGTGTTATACTTGTACCTTTTGTGAAAGTGCTTATTTGATATTTGGACTTCACACATTATACACTTCATTACAAAATTTTGTTGTTATTACTAAAACATGAAAAAAGTTTGTCTTTTAGATATGTGTTCAACATTTCTGTCATGCTACACTTACATAGATCTTTGTAGACACGGAACACACATGAAATGCATGTGTTCCAAATAACAATATATTATTAACACTGCACAGCTCCCAGTACCTCACTCCCACATAAACAAAGCTTGAGCTGGGAGAGCGATTTTTGCTGTTTCTGTGGCAGTGGGAGGATGGGATAGCAGACTGCTTGCTGCTTGCGCTTATCAACACATTTACAAAACAAAAGATGCTGAATAGAGAGGTGCGAACAGATTTAAGGTGGACCAGGTTTAAAGTTTTTTTAGTAGGCTTTGATAATTTTATTGTTAAATCTTTTGTCAGATGATTATATGATATAGTGAAGTATAATTACAAGCATTTCATAAGTTTCAAAGGCTTTTATTGACTTACATTAAGTTTATGCAAACAGTCAATATTTTCAGTGTTGGCCCTTCTTTTTCAAGACCTCTGCAATTCGCCCTGCCATGCTGTCAATCAACTTCTGGGCCAAAACCTGACTGATGGCAGCCCATTCCTGCATAATCAATGCTTGGAGTTTGTCAGCATTTGTAGGTTTTTGTTTGTTCACACGTCTCTTGAGGATTGACCACAAGTTCTCAATGGGATTAAGGTCTGGGGAGTTTCCTGGCCATGGATCCAAACTTTTTGATGTTTTGTTCCCCGAGCCACTTAGTTATCACTTTTTACTTATGGCCCGGTGTTCCATCATGCTGGTAAAGGCATTGTTCATCACCAAACTGTTCTTGGATGGTTAGGAGACGTTAATCTCAGAGGATGTTTTAGTGCCATTCTTTATTCATGGCTGTGTTCTTAGGCAAAATTATAAGTGAGCCCACTCCCCTGGCCGTGAAGTAACTCCAAACATGAATGGTCTCGGGATGCTTTACTATTGGCATGACACAAGACTCACCTTTTCTTTTCCAGACAATCTTTCTTCCGGATGCCCCAAACAATCAGAAAGGGGATTCATCAGAGAAAATGACATTACCCCAGTCCTCAGCAGTCCAATCCCTGTACCATTTGCAGAATATCAGTCTGTCTCTGATGTTTTTCTTGACTTCTTTGCTGCCCTTCTTGACACCATGCCATCCTCCAAAAGTCTTCACCTCACTGTGCGAGCAGATGCACTCACACCTGCCTGCTGCCATTTCTGAACAAGATCTGCACTGGTGGTGCCTGCTGCTGAATGAACTTTAAGAGATAGTCCTGGCGCTTTATGGACTATCTTGGGCACCCTGAAGGCTTCTTCACAACAATTGAATCTCTCTATTCTAAATCAGTCAGCATTACAGAGTGATCTCCAGCCTTATCCTCATCAACACTCTCCCCTGTGTTAACGAGAGGATCACTGAAAAGATGTCAGCAGGTCCTTTGGTGGCAGGGCTGAAATGCAATAGAAATGGGTTTTTTGGGATTATGTTCATTTTCATGGCAAAGAGGGACTTTGCAATTAATTGCAATTCATCTGATCACTCTTCATAACACTCTGGAGTAGATGCAAATTGCCATCCTAAAAACTGAGGCAGCAAACTTTGTGAAAATTGATATTTCTGTCATTCAAAACTTTTGGCCATGAGTGTAGCTAACCACTTGACCCAGGCTTGGTTCCCAGCCAAAGTAATTTAAAATAAACTAATGACCTCCAAAAAACAAATAAACCTGTGTTTGAAAAGCAAAAAAAAACAAAAAAAAACACAGTAAACAGCAAAGTCAGTTAGGCAATGGCTTAATTCTCAGTTTCTTATCAGCTGATTAGCTGTAAACATTGCATACAGCTTCTGGAGTCTTTCTAGGCTGTTTATTTATTATGCCTATGTCACATTAGATGACCTTTCCAGCGATTTTTAGTCATAGCTTTCATTTATATAATCTTAGGTACTCTGCGGCATGCTCCCTTGAAGCTAATCAACTAATGTGACATACTGTACCTAACGATTGAGCCAAACCAGTCTGTGAGTGGCTAGGATAGAATTAAACGGGTTTGATTTCTTCTTTGGTCATAAGGTGGGCTGTTTGTGTGCAAGGGTTGGAAGCCACTGAGTATTCAGACGGCACTACAGTAGAATGCAGCAATGAGGAGGATGAATGCACCACATCTATTAACCCTTCATGCTGGTACAGCACTGGCTCCATCAGGCACGGGGGCTGTGGACCTGACAAACAGAAGAGTAGCTCGTCTGTCTGATGTCTCATATTTTACATACCATAACAGAATGGAAAAAAGTAATAAAGGGCAGAGATTGCATCTGAACCCGCTGCAGCTGTTAACATTTTGTAAAGCGGCAGCTATATCAGGCAGCGCACTATTGGCTGCCAGAAAAAAAAATGGTGCTGGAATGTCAGAACATCAAGCTGTAATTTTCAGTCATGTAATCTGACATGGTGCAGCGACAAAATTGGTGACTGTGATCAACAAATCTGACGTGGTTCACGGCATAAAGCCTTGTAATATGTCATTGGCATTACAGTTTTGGACTGTGACTTTCAGGAGAATTGTGATGTCAGAGGCCAAGTTTTTAATCTTTGTCTGCTTTCTTGTTCTAAAAAAGTACACAATCAAACAAAAACTGGCATTTTTTGTCTTTTGAATGGTTACTTATCATCTATCTGTTTTTTAATTAACCTTTTCCAGTTTATGGATGCAGAAGCAGGCAGCAATCAAACAAAATGCAAGAACCATCTCTAGACAGAGCACCAGTCCATCACAGGACACATTCATGCAGATACCCACACTGAACCAGTTTAGAGTTCCAGTTAACTTAATATGTATGTGGATAGAAACTGGACTACCTGGAGGAAAACCCACAGAAACAACATACAAACTGAGTGACTAGGTCAAGATTCCACCATCGAGAATGGCTTCTAGCAGTATGTAAATGCTCAGTCCTCACAATTAAACAAATTTCTACCTATACAGCTCAGTCAGCCAAGGCTGAAACAGATTGGAGTGGACAGAGACAACATTAAAATGAACAAAGTGGTCTGAAGGGTGAGAACACCATTGGCAGATCATGTTCTGTACCCTATGAAACATGGATATAGTTGTGTTTGCACTAAGAGTACACATAGGTAAGGGCCCGGAAATGGACACATGTTGTTGACCTTGTGTTCCTTCTGAGTGATTAATCACAAGCTGGCCTGCTGTCTGTAATAGAGAGAGGCAGTGCGGAGGAGAGGATAGCATGAATGTGTTTAGTGAGATGAAAATTACTGAGCACAAGATCTGAGAATAGCTTTTGGCTCATATGTAAAGGAAATGTACAGAAAACAAAATGTAAAGATACAGGTATTACAACTCCCATGTACCTGAGGAAATTTTCAAAACTGGTAATCGATAAATGGCAAACCAATCCTATAAACTGAAAGAAATGTCTGCTTTGCCCGAAGACTGCAAATCTTCACACTCCTCCGCTCCTCCTCCTTCATTTACCCTAAGTTCTTGTCTATAAGCCGGACTCATGTATTAGCCGGAGACCAAAAATCATACGAATTTTTAAAATAAAATCGTATCATAGATAAGCCGGACTCATGGATAAGCCGAACATACTATAACCTATAACTAATAGAAGGGAGGGAGGTCAGTGGTCTCACTCGCGCCCATTTAATTTCTTTAAGGGGGGAGAGAGTGTGAGATATTGCCGTCTCTCTCACTCCCCGCATGGCGCGATTGGAGCGGCCGGAGCGCGTTCTTTCTGCTCTGGGCGTCGCCGAGTCAACACGAGCGCATAGCGGTCATTTAAATTGTGATTTTATATGTAAGCATATTTAAATATATATCGCGGATTTCTGCGGACAATGGGTCTTTTAATTTCTGGTACATGCTTCCTCAGTTGGTTTGCCCAGTTGATTTCATACAAGGGACACTATTGGCAGATGGCTGAGAAGCTAGATTGCTTACTTTTCTGTCAATCTTGCGCTGACTATCTGTGATCCTGACGTATGGGGATTGAGCAGGGGGGCTGTTTGCACACCTAGACGATACAGACGCTCGTCTAAAAATGCTGAAAGATTATCTTCACGTTGCTATCTTTTGTAAAGCTGATTCCTGAAAAGACATGCTGCACAGTGCTTCGCATACTTAAAAGCTCGAAGGGCACGTATTGATTTTTGACTGAAAAACAAACTCTCCCTCTCCCTCTCTTTGTCTGCTCCTGACTGAGGGGGTGTGAGCTGCCGCCTTCAACAGCTTTGTGCCGCGGTGCTTCGCATACTTAAAAGCCAAACAGACATATTGATTTGTTTCTTCCTTTGAAGAGGAAGATATGTTTGCATTCTTTTAATTGTGAGACTGAACTGTCATCTGTCTTGTCATGGAGCACAGTTTAAACTTTTGAAAGAGACAAATGTTTGTTTGCAGTGTTTGAATAACGTTCCTGTCTCTCTACAACCTCCTGTGTTTCTGCGCAAATCTGTGACCCAAGCATGACAATATAAAAATAACCATATAAACATATGGTTTCTACTTCGCGGATATTCTTATTTCGCGGGTGGCTCTGGAACGCAACCCCCGCGATGGATGTATAAGCCGGACTTATGTATAAGCCGATATTCTATTTTTTCATTTTCACAACTTTTTTCCTTAGATAAGCCGCGGCTTATTGACAAGAACTTAGGGTACTTTATTTTTCTTGTTTTTTGAACTTTACTGAGAAGTCAGTGGAAAACTTGCTGACTATTCTTATACCTCTGCAGCTCAACATGGCATGAGAGTAGATAAAGCCTGGAGTGAGCATTACTGGTTTTTTTTTTTTTGGTTTTTTTTTTTTTTTTGTTCTTTATTTCGTCTTATACGATTTCTCGTATTAGAAATTTGTTAGTTTTCGCATACCCCTTGGGGTCAGAGCGCAGGGTCAGCCATTGTACAGCGCCCCTGGAGCAATTAGAGGTTAAGGATCTTGCTCAAGGGCCCAGCAGAGTAGGATCTCTTTTGGCAGTGACGGGGATTCGAACCGGCAACCTTCTGGATACTAGCACAGATCCTTAGCCTCAGAGCCACCACTCCACCCCTGAAGGGTTTCCTTCAGTACTTACTGCTTTTCTTGCACCATCACCTTGCCATTATCCCTTTTAATGTATATATTTTTTTCCTCTTTTCCTTCTTACAGGAACTGCACCTGAGGTGTCATGGATCACATCGGATCCTTCCCCACCCAAGCTCGGCCAAGAGTGCACATTAAACTGTCGGGTGACTGACTTTCTGCCTGAAACTATAACTGTCACATGGTTTATGAATGGCCAGCCAGCACTCAGTGGGGTTTATAGCTCCCTGCCTATTCTTAGCATCGATGGGCATTATTCACTCTGGACTTTCTACAAATTCACACCTACAGTCAAAGACTCGGGCAGCATTTTTAAATGTGTAGTAGAGCACTGTGCTTTAAAGGGAGTTGAGGAAAGATCATTTAAACTGGAAATGAACGACACAGTATAAATGTTTGCATTAGACGCATTTACTCTTAAATGCGTTTACATTTGGTTAATCGTTTTATCCAAAGCAAGTTGCTTATTTTATGGGAAGAGTACCGTTTTTTTTCTGTACTGCTACATTTGAGGCACAATAGACTTTTGAAGACTCTTAGAGTGAATCACCTTATGAAGTGGAGAAAAAACAGTCAGATATCTGGAGTCTTTAAAGCCAGAAGATGGCTTGGTTTAGTGTCTGATCAGTAATGATGGTTCCAAGTGTGGCAGATCTGAAGTTCTGCCCTCTAAATTGGAATTGTAAGCTCGGGAGGATAGATGAAGAATAACAGAATTGTCTGTGAGAATTATAAAGTATAAAGGTTCTGGAGCAATTCTTATGTTTTTGTCTGTAATATGCTGCCTGTTCAACTCTATAACCAAAGAGTCTGTATTTAAAGGATAAATTTGGTATTTTTCATATCAAAATATTTTCTTCACAGTCATAGTATATATTGAAATAATAAGTGAATAAGTGAAGCACATTTTATAAATAATAAAAAAAATAATAACTAGCTTGTTCTTACACTTTATTAAGTAGCTATAGAGTACCAGAGCCCCAATGTGATAAAATGCTTTAAAACTTACTAAATATATCCATTTGTTTTTCAAGTCAAAAATATTATCAAGTATTGATCAGTGCCTTGAGATTACACACTGTGGCGGACGGCCGGGACACTTGTACTTTATATGGTCCGGGGGAACAAGCAGGGACTGAACAGTACCTCCCTCGGGGCGCTAGATGGCAGCCCCCCTGAATGGCAGTGGTGCCTCTGATTCCCACAGGGCTGCATGGGAGATGGAGTTCTCTACAACGCTGTTGGGATCCAGTTTGTGCCACCAGGGGGTGCTGCAGTGGTACCTAAGCCTGTGTGGACGATTCTTCCGCGACACCCAGAAGTGCAACTGGAAATAAGTCATCAAACACCTGGAGCACTGGTGGGCTATAAAAGGAGCCAGCAGACCCCAATCTGGGAGCCAGAGTTGAGAGGAGGGAGACGAAGCTTGCCGGAGAGGAGTGGTGGAGAAAAGAGAAAGAGAAGTATTGTGAGTGTGCTTGTGCTTATTGGGACTGTGTTGTGCCTTTGGGGACATAAATAAAACATTTATTTGTTTTATCAGTGTGCCTCCTGCATCTGTCTGTGTCGGGTTGAGCGCTGGTATAGTGGCTTTTGTCACAACATATATTGCAAAACAGTGCATCAAAGCCTGTTGTGGTGTGAAAGTTCGCATACAAGTTGATAAATGTTTTGCATGTCTTTATTTGTAACTTAGGCAAAGCAATGTAATATTAGTGTTACATCAGTGAGAAGCATTCATGTTTACCCCCCACCTCTCTAGACTAAGTCAGGATAGTGAATTTTACGACAGATTTTGGGGAAGTGCCTCAAACAAGTCTGGCAAATATTTCTCTGCTGGACTCCCTCAGTCAACCCCCACAGGAAAGCCAGACTGCCTAGCTGGCAAACTTCACCTTAACACATGGTTTGGAGGGCAGGTGTGTGAAGGTATTCCGTTCCCCCATTGGTCTGAAGTATGGCTGTTTGGAATTGGCTTGTATCAGAAACCTTTAAGTACCATGATGCCCTATTGGCTGTAGGGGTTGGACAGAAAATCTATAATTTTGCTTGCTTTAGCCCTTTCTCTCTCTCTCTTACCAAACTGATGAAAGACCATCTCACACCATGAACTGAAAAGGACAACACAATGAAGAGCACAGCTCGGCAGACATATTGAGACACGCATGTGGCCTGTTCTGAAGAGAGTTGACCACAAATGATGCCTTAACTTGAGACATTTTAAGTAACTAACAAGTCTGTGTGCTGCCTGAAACTACACATCAACATTTATCAGGTTGTATGGTTGCCAATATTCAAATGTACTTTGCTTATTGTTATTATTTATGAATATTATCAATAATACGGTGGCGCAGTGGTAGCGCTGCTGCCTCGCAGTTGGGGGATCTGGGGACCTGGGTTCGCTTCCCGGGCCCTCCCTGCGTGGAGTTTGCATGTTCTCTCCGTGTCTGCGTGGGTTTCCTCCGGGCGCTCTGGTTTCCTCCCACAGTCCAAAGACATGCAGGTTAGGTGGATTGGCAATTCTAAATTGGCCTTAGTGTGTGCTTGGTGTGTGGGTGAGTTTGTGTGTGTCTTGCGGTGGGTTGGCACCCTGCCCAGAATTGGTTCCTGCCTTGTGCCCTGTGTTGGCTGGGATTGGCTCCAGCAGACCCCCGTGACCCTGTGTTCGGATTCAGCGGGTTGGAAAATGGATGGATTATCAATAATACATTATTTAAATTGTAACTTAACTCCTGCTTGTCTTTTACTACACCTAATTGCCTGAGGTTATAAATGTAGAAGGGAAAGTGGGGAGAAGTTATATGGTACAATACCTTATAAACAGTGGTAAGTCTGGGAGATTTGAGACATTCTGACAAAGGCTACATATTAATAATACAAAAGGGGAAAGTAAATAATATATCACTCTACCAAGACAAAAGCCATTTTCAGAAATGAAAAGAGGCACAAAGCAAAATGCTGTTGTGCCCAGATGTCAATTGCCTATGTCCAGTAGACAACTAAACAAAAATAACTGAAACTTACATTCTTCTAGACTTTCACTCCACGGAAGCTTTTTTCTTTACTTTGTCAAGATATTGCCTGCTGCCACTGGATTGTTAAAGCGCACGTGTGCTTCAGTGAGAGAAGATATTGAGCAAGCATGTAGCCAGGGCTTGAAATGGGGCATCTTGTGCTCGAACTCCCAAGTGGGATCCCAAACCCACTCTTCTAACATCAAAAAGCACAGCTCAAAGCTCCGAGGGGGGGCACCTCCACCTTCTCGGTCAGGAAATTGGTTAAAATTTGAAACACATTATGAGGAACACCAAGCATCCTGTAGAAAACAGCAATTATTTGCTTCCACTTTAAGGACTGCACGTAGTATGCAGTCAAGTAACAAGAAAGCCAACAGATGTTATAGCCATCCATCCCACTTATAAAGGACAGGGGCACAGTGCAGCTGGAGCCAATCCCAACAATCATCTGATGGGCGCACACAATCCCCAGTCTGGGAACACATACGGACACACACTTCGACACTACAGGGCTAATTGACTTACGCAAGTTTAATGAGGCTGAAGTTCAGTGAGTTTAGCACAGATTAACATTAGAGCACAGATAAAGTGCCCTGTCATTCCAGCCTCACCGTGCCAGGTTCTGTATGGAAGCTGCATGCCCTCTCCATGAATTTACCGACTGTTTGGTGTCAGTGTCAGTGAATTTACTCACTCATGTTTTACTACCATATCATTAGCACAAATAATCTGCTCTATTGCAGACTCTGCCGTATTCTTTTTGTTTTTTTCTCAATCATCCATGTGCAAGACATGCCAGGAAAATGTGACTTTACTCTTTTAGAATCTAGAATTTTTATTAAAATGTAATGCAGTTTACAGTAATCCCTCCTCGATCGCGGGGGTTGCGTTCCAGAACCCCCCGCGAAAGGTGAAAATCCGCGAAGTAAAAACTATAGTTCTTATGGTTATTTTTATATATTTTAAGCCCTTATAAACTCTCCCACACTATTATAAACATTTCCCACACAATTATACAGCATAAACTCTTTGTATTCTCTTAGATATTAGGTAAGATTCATTGAAATTATGTATGTAAACACACTGTTTATATACAGTAAAACCTAAATATTATTTTAAAGATATCAAGCTTTAAAATAATATTTACATGTACTATGTACATGTAATAAGTACTGTACGTAGAAAATTAATTATGTTACTCACCAACAATGACACGGCGACTTGTCCGATAACGATGAGTTTAATTTTACTGCACAACAAAGGAGAGCGTTACAGCTCTTTTAAAGGAGCCTCTTCAGGCGATTGTGTAGCACCGCAGATGTCCTTCTTCCGGCAGTCTTCAATCCAAATCCCTAAAGCAGATTTCATCAGGACTACCACCTTATTACATCCACTTACAACTCTTTTTGCGCCCTGGTTAAAGGACACTGCAGCCATAGATCTTATATTCTTTTCCTCCTTTGTAAATAAAAAAGAATCATGGACTCATTGATGCCGTAATGGCGTCCTGCAGCAGTGTAGCTGTTCCCTTCCTTCAACATATTCAAAACTTTTATCTTTTCGGAAATCGTTAGCATCTTCCGTTGGCGCTTGGGCACGGCCCCTGAAGCAATAGCAGAAGCACGTTGATGCTAAATGAGCGAGACGAGACTTCCTAGTTAATGCAGCAGAATCGAATTCTGTGGTCCGTCGCTGAGCCAATCAGCACACAGGAACTTAACCGCGTGCTCTGATTGGGTAGCTTCTCAGCCATCCTCCAATAGCATCCCTTGTATGAAATCAACTGGGCAAACCAACTGAGGAAGCATGTATCAGAAGTAAGAAGACCCATTGTCCGCAGAATCCCGCGAAGCAGCGAAAAATCTGCGTTATATATTTAGATATGCTTACATATAAAATCCGCGATAGAGTGAAGCCGCGAAAGTCGAAGCGCGATATAGCGAGGGATTACTGTAATCAGTTCAGTTCTGATCTATTATTCTGTGTGCAAAATACAAGGAAACTCATAAGTGTGTTCCTCACTCTGCTGCTACTCAGCCTGAATCTAATAGAATAACACAGGCAGTAAGCAGTTTGGGTGAGGGGAATGGGCTTTGGGTTGGCATAACTCCACTCACATTGGGCCCTACAAACAGACAAGCGAGCAAGAAATGTATCCTGACTTTGAGCAAATAGTACCAAGAACCTGTAATAAAATAATTATTCCTAGTTTCCATTTGTTACAAGGCTCTCTCAGAAACGTGGAAGGACTTTTGTTAAAACAAAACTGGTATCGCTTTGGATTCAGTGTTCCTAATACACTGTATGTACCATGAAATTACCTGTATAGTTACAGAGTGTTACTACTGTAGCAGATAAGCCCCTCGTCCACCTCTCGGACTCTCAGGTACCACTCCAAACACCGGGTAAAAGTGTAATTATTATTTATTAAATAATAATACTGTGCACCAAGCACTCTACACACCACACTATTCATAAACAATAAACTCTCTCAACAATACTCTTTCCTCCTCACCCAGACACTTTGCCACCCTACCTCCCAGCTCAGCTCACTGTACTGGGCTTCCCAGAGTCCTTTTATACACCCTGACCCGGAGGTGTTCCTGCCCAATCAGTCCACAGTTCCTTATTCCTTCCGGGTCAGGGACACAGTCCTTTTCTTCAACCCGGGAGCACATCGTTTCTTCCTGTCACGTGACCATGACGTACTCCCGGGTTATAGGGCACATAAGAGCCTCCGAGTCCTCCTACAGCGACTCCTGGTGGCCCCCAAGGTATCCAGCAGGGCTGCGTATAAAAACTACATAGTCCATGAGGCCCTGCTGGAACTCGAGGCATGATCATGCTGTCCGGAGAGCTCCTCCTGGCAGCCTTGGGGTGATGGCTGGAGTAAGAAGCCGGCAATCCACCACACTGCCTTGTACTTCCTGTGTGATATACAGTGTAACGCTATCATTAAGTTCTCAATTGTGATTGCTATTCCACATTATTTATTAGTACGTATGTAAGTAAATTGTGGAATAACAATTACAACTGAGTACTTAATGATAGACGTTATACTGCGTATCTCACTTTGGTGGCACAGTGGTTATTATTGCAGTCTCATAGATCCCATCCTCCTGCCTGTGTGGAGTTTCATTTCTTTGTGGGATTCCCTCTTTTATTTTTCTTCCCTATCCCCAAAGATGTGTAGGTGGGTTAGTTGGTAATGAATAGCCCTTAAGATGGACTGCTGCTTCATCCAGAGCTGAGTGATGCCTTGCATTCAGTTCTGCCAAATAGGATGAAGTTTGAGAGTTTGGGAGTTTAAATTTATGAAATCAGTGGGTGCTAAGTAAGAGTGGAAAAACTTTATCCTGGGATGACCCCAAGCAGCTACAACTTTTGACTGACAGCAACCTTTTATTTAGTCATTTAAGTTGTGGCTTCCCAGCACGCTTACTGAATGAAATTGCCTGTTTTTCTACAGTGTCTTCCAAATGTATTGAAGTCTAAATTACTGTTGTCGCTGTCTAGTGAAGCAGCAGAGATTTCAAATGAAAAGGTGAGTGAGGCAAAAAGTACAAAATGCTACCTTCATATTTAGGCATTGCTGCACATATACGGTATGCTTTTGACGCTGTGGAATAACAGCACAAATACTTGTAGGTTTCATTCCTGTCTTTGTGGTAAGTGTAAGTAAAGTTATTGTTTGGTTTCAACTTCTTTCTGTGCTCCGAGTGTGCCAGTCCAGTCACCCATTAACATTGTGTCATTATTAGACCATCCACTTTCAGTCTCCTCTGACCAGCGTCTTGGTTGTTTTGATTCATTGTCTTGTTGTGTGACAATGTTGCTGCATCTGAAAGTCCTTTCTTGCGCAGAAGCAGAAAAGCTTTATCTGGACACTTCAAGTCGTTCACTGTACTACTTCACTAATTTGTTACATCAACATTAAAGAAACTTTAGCCAGATCAACACTGTATATGGTGGGGATGGTGCGCTGCTGACCTCGACTCGGGACGTTGTGGGTCGGTGGGGGGAGTACTTCGAAGACCTCCTCAATCCCAATAACATGCCTTCCAATGAGGAAGCAGAGCCTGGGGACTCGGAGGTGGGCTCCCCCATCTCTGGGTCTGAGGTCACCGAGGTGTTCAAAAAACTCCTTGGTGGCAGGGCCCCGGGGGTGGATGAGATACGCCCGGAGTTCCTCAAGGCTCTGGATGTTGTAGGACTGTCTTGGTTGACACGCCTCTGCAACATCGCATGGACATCAGGGACAGTGCCTCTGGATTGGCAGACCGGGGTGGTGGTCCCCCTCTTTAAGAAGGGGGACCGGAGGGTGTGTTCCAACTACAGAGGGATCACACTCCTCAGCCTCCCTGGAAAAGTCTATTCGGGGGTTCTGGAGAGGAGGGTCCATCGGATAGTTGAACCTCGGATTCAGGAGGAACAGTGTGGTTTTCGTCCTGGTCGCGGAACAGTGGACCAGCTCTACACCCTTAGCAGAGTCCTGGAGGGTGCATGGGAGTTCGCCCAACCAGTCTACATGTGTTTTGTGGACTTGGAAAAGGCGTTCGACCGTGTTCCTCGGGGAATCCTGTGGGGGGTGCTCCGGGAGTATGGAGTACCGGACCCCCTGATAAGGGCGGTTCGGTCCCTGTACAACCGGTGTCAGAGCTTGGTCCGCATTGCCGGCAGTAAGTCGAACCCGTTTCCAGTGAGAGTTGGACTCCGCCAGGGCTGCCCTTTGTCACCGATTCTGTTCATAACTTTTATGGACAGAATTTCTAGGCGCAGCCATGGTGTTGAGGGGGTCCGGTTTGGTGGACTCAGGATTGGGTTACTGCTTTTTGCAGATGATGTTGTCCTGTTTGCTTCATCAGGCCGTGATCTTCAGCTCTCTCTGGATCGGTTCGCAGCAGAGTGTGAAGCGGCTGGGATGAGAATCAGCACCTCCAAATCCGAGACTATGGTCCTCAGCCGGAAAAGGGTGGAGTGCCCTCTCAGGGTTGGGAGCGAGATCCTGCCTCAAGTGGAGGAGTTCAAGTATCTTGGGGTCTTGTTCACGAGTGAGGGAAGAATGGAGTGTGAGATCGACAGGCGGATCGGTGCGGCGTCCGCAGTGATGCGGGCTCTGCATCGGTCTGTCGTGGTGAAAAAGGAGCTGAGCCGTAAGGCAAAGCTCTCAATTTACCAGTCGATCTATGTTCCTACCCTCACCTATGGTCATGAGCTATGGGTAGTGACCGAAAGAACGAGATCGCGAATACAAGCGGCTGAAATGAGTTTCCTCCGCAGGGTGTCTGGTCTCTCCCTTAAAGATAGGGTGAGAAGCTCAGTCATCCGGGAGGGGCTCAGAGTAGAGCCGCTGCTCCTCCGCATCGAGAGGAGTCAGATGAGGTGGCTCGGGCATCTGATTAGGATGCCTCCTGGACGCCTCCCTGGTGAGGTGTTCCGGGCACGTCTAACCGGGAGGAGGCCCCGGGGAAGACCCAGGACATGCTGGAGGGACTATGTCTCCCGGCTGACCTGGGAACGCCTCGGGATTCTCCCGGAAGAGCTAGAAGAAGTGGCCGGGGAGAGGGAAGTTTGGGCATCTCTGCTCAAGCTGCTACCCCTGCGACCCGACCTTGGATAAGCGGAAGAGAATGGATGGATGGATGGATAGCCAGATCAAATGTGGTTCAGCATGCCCAAGTCATGACACCACCTCCATCTTGATGAAGTGGTGAACTCCCAATATAAAATGTCTTGTGCATCAGACTGCTCCCCGCCTTTCCCAGGGTCTGCCATAACTCCTCCATGATGTTGACCTCTTATTTTTGGCATACCAGTGAAGAATGCCTTTATGTTTTGCCTCTGTCTTTGCAAAGTCTTTGTGATATGACCTGATCAATGTAGACAGTCGCAGAGCGTTAGGATATTTCTCAGTTTCTTCCAAACAAATGGAGAGAGGTGTGTAAGCATATTCTGCTGGCTCTTCTCTACATTTTTAGCAGAATCTAATCCTGTGTTTCTATTTTTGAGGCTGAGATTTAATTCTTGCTGTGTGATCTTCAAAATGTTACTCTTGAAATCTTCCACAAACATTAGACTTTAATGTCATTACTCTAGCACTGTATGGTTTATGGCTGATTTCAGCAAGATTTCTTTTTTCCCCACAGCTCTCATCTTCCACTGCAGTTGTTTCCTTTGTTGACCCAGTGTTTGGTATCAGAGCTTTATTTGTTTTCAAGATGTTCCAAATTGTTCATTATAAACTGGTCAAAAAAATTAAAGGAACACTTTGAAAACACATCAGATCTCAATGGGAAAAGAAATCCTGCTGGCTATCTCTACTGATATGGACTGATATGGTAATGTGTTAGGAACAAAAGGATGCCACATTGTTTGATAAAAAATGAAAATTATCAACCTACTGAGGGCTGAATTCAAAGACACCCCGAAAATCACAGTGAAAAAATGATGTGGCAGGCAGGCTACTCTACTTTGCCGAAATTTCATTGCAGCAACTCCGAATTCTACTCAGTAGTTTGTTTGTCCCCATGTACTTGTATGCATGCCTGACAATGTTGGGGAGGGGAGGCGTCATGCTCCTAATGAGACAATGCATAGTGTCCTGGGATATCTCCTCCCAGATCTGGACCAGGGCATCACTGAGCTCCTGGAGAGTCTGAGGTGCAGCCTGGCAAAATCAAATGGACTGAAACATAATGTCCAAGAGGTGTTCTATTGGATTGAGGTCAGACAAGTGAGTGTGGAGGCCAGTCAATGGTATCAATTCCTTCATCCTCCAGGAACTGCCTGTATTCTCTCACCACATGAGGCCAGGCATTGTCGAGCACCAGGAGGAACCCAGGACCCACTGCACCAGCATAGGGTCTGACAATGGGTCCAAGGATTTCATCCCAATACCTAATGGCAGTCAAGGTGCCTCTGTCTAGCCTGTAAAGGTCTCTGCTTCCCTCCATAGATATGCCTCCCCAGACCATCACTGACCCACCACCGCACCAGTCATGCCGAACGATATTACAAGCAGCATAACATTCTCCACAGCTTCTCCAGACCCTTTCACATCTGTCACATATGATCAGAGTGAACCTGCTCTCATCTGTGAAAAGCACAGGGTGCCAGTAATGGACCTGCCAATTCTGATATTCTATGGCAAATGCCAATCGAGCTCCACAGTGCTGGGCAGTGAGCACAGGGCCCACTAGAGGACATTGGGCCCTCAGGCTACCCTCATTAAGTCTGTTTATGATTGTTCGGTTAGAGACATTCACACCAGTGGCCTGCTGGAGGTCATTTTGTAGGGCTCTGGCAGTGCTCAGTAACACAATATACCGTATATACTCCCGGATAAGTTCTCTTGTGGGCTAGATTTTACAGTATAATTTCCAGCATTTTATAATGTTGGTCATATAAGTCGAATGCAGAAAACTCATGCTATTGGTCCAAAAGATTATGATATGCTAACACCCACCTGAGACAATAACCACAGATGACATGGCCTTTTATTTCTATGTATTATGCCTACATGACCACACGGTAATACCCAAACTATTCCGAAGCAACGTTTACACTGATTTGTGTTTTTTGTATCTCACACCCTCAAACCCCTTTATCATAAGAACATCCCTTATCTACGATGGAGCATTTGATCAGAAGAAAATATGAAGCTAGTTTTAAATTAAAAGTCGTTGACATGGCGAAAGAAATTGGTAACTGCGCTGCTGCAACAAAATTCGATGTGTCTGAGAAACTGATGTGAGATTGGAGGAGGCAAGAAGATGTAAAAAAAAAAAATCTAAGTGTCATGTTTTAGAATGGCCGTATAAGTCGGGGTGTGATTTTATGATCGTTTTTTTGGGTTTCAAGACCTGACTTATACGTCAGTTTATTCGGAAATAAAATACTTTATATATATATATTGTCGCAGGTGGCTGGGGGGGGCGACCTGGCTGGGACACCCCCGAGGACCGGAAGAGGGCTTACGCCTTCCCCAGACCACGTGGGGGCGACCGCCCTGGTACCTATGGGGACCACGGGTACAGAGCTTTGAAGCTTAACCCTGTAGGGGCCCGTGGTCACCGCCTGGGGGCACCCCAATGCCTTTGGAGCCCTGGACCTCAGCACTTCCACCCCTACAGGGTTAAGCTTCAAAGCTCTGTACCCGTGGTCCCCATAGGTACCAGGGCGGTCGCCCCCACGTGGTCTGGGGAAGGCGTAAGTCCTCTCCCGGTCCTCTGGGGCATCCTGGCCGGGTCGCCCCCCCCAGCCACCTGCGACACTGCCCCACCACCAGTGAAGACCTGTCGGTCGGAGCAACTCGTCCCGCAAGGGCAGCTCATCCCCGAAGTGGGTCCTACTGCTCGTCCAGGGTCCAGTCCTGCCACCTGGTGTCCTGTCGTGCCTCGCACAGGCAGTGCTCCCCCCTCCTACCGGCACCCCGGGACTTGCCTTTTCGGCACCCCCTCTATGGGTTCCGTGCCTGTCTAATCGGAACAGATGGGTCCGCTCGCCCTGCTGTCGCCTCCGCCGACTCTGGGGCTTCCCTCTGCCTCCGAAGAGGGTGGCCATTCTCCGGACATGAGCGTCCTGCCTCACGTCCTCCCTTATTGGAGGAATCAGCATTCTTCCCTCGATTCCTCCCTTTCCTCTGGGACGCCATAATAGTTTGGGTCTGTGCATGGCAAATGTGCAGATCCTGTCCCGTTTGAGTCCCTATAGAGCGGCGCAAGACCACCGCAGGCTCGGGGCGTAGGGCGCTAGGACTTGGGGCACTCATCAGCCCCCATCCTGCCGGCCCTCTCAGTCTTTCTCCCCTCACCATACGCATGGCCCTCAGCCCCGCCTCCGCTGTTGGAGACCCCCCTACTTGGTTCCGTTCATTTGAATCACGGGCCTTTTCGGTGGGATCTCCCTTATGCTTTACAGGGTCGGCTTTACTCACCATCCCCGCTGTGCCGCTCCGGCCGAAGGATCCACGTAGTGCCTGTACTGATGTGGCCGCCTTACTCTCCAGCGCTTGCAACTACGCACGGAGGGCATGAAGCGTCTGTGGAAGCGGTTCTGCGGGCTGAAGGCTGGCCTCCAGCTCACACAGCGCCACTGGCAAGGACAGAAAGTCAGCCGACGGTGGGCTTACCTGTCCGTCAATGACACACGCCGGCTGCTTCCTGTGGGTCCTTTCCTCCGGCCCAATCGGGTCCTTCCCCGACACGAGACAGACATTCCTTGGTCCACCCCCTCCATCCAATCATCAGCGGGCACGCAAGACACACCGTCCAATCCCGTGCCTGTCTCGAGGAGGGACTTCCGTTCCATGGCCATCTTGGCTTCCCTCCTCCTGATGCGGTGACGAGCCGGCTTTCTCAGTTGCAGCGTCTCCTCCTTGGCAGCTCCTGCTGCTGCTGCCGCATCTGCAAAGCCCCACAGATCAGTGTGCGTCTGCCATCGACGCAGACCTGGGCAGTCCCTGCCTGCAAAACACAAAACACGTCCGGCCCCCCAGGGCTGGCTGCCAGCGAGCAGGGAACTTACCTCCCGTGTCCCGTCTGTCCGAGGCAACTGCCTTGGCATGGCCTTCTTAGATGCTGCGCCATCTCGGACGCCTTCTGCGGCAGTACGCACATAGGAGCCCGCTGCACTCCTGTACTGCTCGTTGTTGTTCTCCCCCACCTGGGAAAACCAAGCTTTCTGTGGACCGTTGGCAGTCCGTGGGGTTTGTCTCTCTCCCGGGGTTGTGTGTACGCCGCTCCCGCGGCATGTGTGTGGATGCACCTGCTGCTCCGGGCCATCCACAAAATTATTTTTTATCGGGGTTCCCCACCATGAAACAGGCGGATCACCCCACGTTGGGCACCATTGTGGAAGATGACCCGGACACAGACAGGCGGACACATTGAACTCACCCAATACATGTTTATTATACATATTTACAAGTGCACAACAACCCCAATAGTTCCCAAAGTCCAGGCCAACAACAATGCCTTTTCTTTCTCTTCAGGCTGCCTCTTTCCTCTCCTCCCAAGCTCTGTCCACTTCCATCCGACTCTAAGCCCTTTTATACACACCCGGAGTGCTCCAGGTGTCTTCCGTGAGCTTCCACCAGCACTTCCAGGTGTGGCAGAAGTGCTGAGGTCCAGGGCTCCAAAGGCATTGGGGCACCCCCTGGCGGTGACCACGGGCCCCTACAGGGTTGAGCTTCAAAGTTCTGTACCCTTGGTCCTCATAGGTACCAGGGCGGTTGCCCCCACGTGGTCTGGGGAAGGCATAAGCCCTCTTCCGGTCCTCCGGGGAGTTAGCATTGAAATTTTGTCTTTTATGGCATGTTCCCTGGTGTTCATATGGGCCTCCTGACTCCAAAGGCTGACTCTTACACTTTTACATATTCACAACTTTGTTATTTGTGGTCAGTCAATACAAGAAGAAATGGCCAGCACCTACTTATCTCTATGCATAACTTCACCAGAAAACAGGAACAGAACACAAAGGGTGGTATTACTCTAAAGTGTTAAAGTAGATTGGGAGAGATGGTAGCACAGTGGATACCAGTGCTGCCTAATTAGTTTAATTAATCCTGTGCCCGATGGTTGTCTGTGTGGAGTTTTCAGGCTTTTCTTGTACATCTACAAAGACATTGGTAACTTTGGAGTGGCCTTGTGTATTTATGACTATAGCTGTGTGTGTGTACATGGGACCAGTGAGGGACTGGTGTCCTGTTCAAGACTGGTTCCTTCCTTGTTCCCAGTACTGATAGTATAGGCCCCAGTAACTCATGAGCCTTGGGTTGAGATGATTTGTGAATGTTATGCAGTGCATGCACAAAAATAAAATCTGATAATCTGTTTTTGACAGAACATTTGAGTGTTCTGCAATTGACTAAATTGCTTGACCATACAACAAAACAGTAATTTTGACTATTGCTCCAACACTAGACCCTAATTTTATTATTTTCAAAAGAATAAGGGAAAGAGGAGCTTTTCTTTTTGAAGACATTGTTTTCCTGTGTTGACTTCAATTCAGCTTCTAATGCAGAAGAGATAACAGATGAAATGATAATATTATAATAAGAATTGTTCTTCCCTGTAAGATGATAGCATCAGAAACCTGACCTCCTTTTGTTTCAGACAATCAGCAAAAAACTGAAGACAATGAATGCCATCACTGCAGGCTAAAGACGCAGGAAAACAAAACACATCTGTGTTGTATGTCTTCAGAAAGCCCATCTGAGACTAGCAAGCGTTTCTAAATGAGAAAATCTAATTAAGTAATGAAACGACAGAAAGGAATTGGTCAATAGTTAAGAGAATGACGCAATAAAAAGCTCATCTACCTGGTTCAAATTTGCACAATTGTGAATTACTGCACAATGAAAACACATTTACTACTTTTGAAGAAAAGTCTGTAATCTTAGTGTCTGTTTCTACTCTATATAGGTAACACAAAAAGAGAAATTAAAATACTAAAGTGACATTGCTGGACTGTACTGTAACATATTGATGTGTTTACAGATGTACTGCTCTTGCCATATTTACTTATTGATTAGTTATGTTACCTGTAACAGAATAAATGTATAAATATCTTATATTTGATATCTCTTGCCTTATATGTACCCTCAAAGCTCATCCTACATCATTCTTCAGTAACCTTGTATGTCTCAACCATGGACGATGTTCAAAACTCAAACAGACAACAGCCAAGCCTGGGGTTCACAGCCAAAATGCTAACTCTGTAAGCCAGCAGTGCAAACCACTGCAGCACCACCTTGCTGCCCAACAGAAAATATGAGAGGCTGAAAAGGACTGAAAACTGCCAAGTCATTAAATGGGTCACTTAATACATTATGCTGTTCTTTTTAAAAAGTGCACTGGGTGCCAACAAAAGCTGATTAACATCACAAATTACACAAATGTTGGCACTTTTTCAGAGAATAAATTTTGATGCATAACGTGGCTTGTGGATTGGGGCAAAATGTTGGTCTTTGGAGTGTTTAAATTGCATGGCAATTTTGCCTCTTGAACAATCACGTAAACACCAGGAACCTAATTCTCATCACAATGCCCATTTTTAGATAGAAGGAAATGACAAGTGGGCACTTGACTGGCATAAAAGCTAAAGCAGTGCAGCTTCCCCACACAGGCAATATGCTTTGTTAGATAGATAGATAGATAGATAGATAGATAGATAGATAGATAGATAGATAGATAGATAGATAGATAGATAGATAGATAGATAGATAGATAGATAGATAGATAGATAGATAGATAGATAGACACTCACACTTTGGTCTGAACACACACCAGAATGGCTGTAAAGCAAAAAAAAATTAAAAAGGAGGAAAAGTGCTGACTTGGCAGTCACGGTTGGGTATTTTGCAGACGTATTGCTTTTGGCATAAAGGAGCCCCAGCACATTTCTGACATTCAGAAGCACTTTTGCTATGGGTTGAAGGGGCTTACCTTGCTTTTATTCTGGCTGCTCTGAAGTTCTAGACACATTTACATCTTTTCCTCAAGCAGCCTCTTATACCAGTTTATAGAAGGAAAAACTGGGGTGTTCCTTAGAGGTCCATCTCCTTCGCACCACACTCCTGTCTGTTTTTTCTGCTTTTTTAAGAAGGGTTTCAAGGCCAGGGTGTTGTCTTTGTACAAGAACAGCGTGTTCCTAGGAGTTTGTTTTCTTCCTTCATTCATGTCATGCTTGAATTTTCTTTGTTTTGTAGGTTACATATTAATTAAGTCTGTGTTTCATCAATTTTTTAGGATTGTAGACTTCTTTCTGTTTGATACGGTGAGCTTCCAATCAGTCCTCTGTGAAAAGCACCGTCTTAAAATGGTTACTTTTGGGTTGCTACACAATCCACTGAGATGTCGGTTCTGTGTCACATGATTGCAGATTTTTGTGCCAATATAATTCCAAAACTGTTCTACCGCTATCTATCACTCAGAAGCGAGTTCACGTGAAATGTTTCCCTTTGAATCTCATATGTCTTCATCTCCCATAGCTTATGAATGCAGTATACTGTACTTTTTTTGGCTCACCCTGTATATCTGTTTTATAGCACCCATGTATGCTGGGGACTTAAGCAAAATCAGACTTCTGCATGTCTGCTTCACAGCAACTGATGTGCACAGCTTTACCTGAACATGGACAGTTGTTTTAAACAAGCTGAGACTTCCTGTACAGCTTTATCTACTTGTAGACCGCTCCCTTAAGCAAACTGAGTCTTACATTTATATTTATGCACTTAGCAGACATTTTTATCAAAAGTGACTTAGAGAAGAGGGTAATATAGTCAAGGAATCATCAGTCTGAGGGACTGTTTCGAAACAAGTGTTATAGGAACACATTAAAAAATTGACGATCACAAGTGAAGAACTCTAAACCAAACAGAATAATATAAGACTAGAAACTCCTTATCTTATTTAGTAAGAACCTATTATCAAAATCATTATCAATTAGACAGATGTTCACAGATCAAGAGAGTCTTCTTAAACACAGTAAGAGAGTTTGGTTGGTTGTGGGCAGCTTGTTTCACCAGCTAGGAGTTGCACATGAGAAGAGTCTGGACTGAGATTTAATGCCACTCTTTATCAGAGTGGGAACGAAGGAGCACAGGGCCTCACAAATGTCTTCTTATGTATAGGTGCTGATCCATTGACTACTCTGTAGATAAGCATCAAGGATTTGAACTTAATATTTGATGGTACAGGGAGCTAATGTAGACAGATAGATAGATAGATAGATAGATAGATAGATAGATAGATAGATAGATAGATAGATAGATAGATAGATAGATAGATAGATAGATAGATAGATAGATAGATAGATAGATAGATAGATCCCCTGTGGTGTTTCTTGGCCCACTTCTGAATAATTTATTGGCTGAAAGTCCTCAGTGTTAGTGTGTCTGAGAGAGGATGTGCGGCTTTGTTTATAATGGCACTCCAGGGAGTCCAGAACATTTCACATAACTGAACCTGCTCTTGTTATTAGCTTGTTGATTCGGTGGGCCTTTCTTGAAGTGATATTACTGACCCAGCATACCACAGCATAGAAAATTGCACTGGCCATCAGAGAATTGTAGAAGATGTGAAGTTTGCCATATTAATGAAATGCAGTTTCCTAACTAAAAGAGCCTGCTCTGCCCTTCCTTAAGGAGTTCCTCTGTGTTCTGAAACCAGTCCATCCTGTCATTGACGCAGACCCCCAAGTACTTGTAGGAGTGGACAACTTCCTATCCATTCACTGAACTGTGGGCGTTGAGGCTGTCTGGTGTGGTGAAAGTCAATGACCAGTTCCTTGGTTTTGCTGATGTTAAGTTGCAGACAATTCTCTTTGCACCAAGAATCAAAGTTCTCCATCTGAGTTCTATACTCATTTTGGCAAGCCCCATGACCTGATTTTATATTTATACTTGTCACGGCTGGTTGAACACAAGACATTGTGCTGCACTTCTGTCATTTGCAGTGACGTGGTAGCACTTCTCAGATGTCTCAGCCAGGATCAAACGCGCGACCTGTTGATTATGAGTCAGCAGTTCTTACTGCTGTACTACCAAAGCAGTCGTGCTAACAGCGTACACTAAGCCCGTTACTTTTTCTTTGGTTATATTCGTAAATAAAAGTGCACTTGTTTTGTTATACTTGTACCTTTTGTGAAAGTGTTTATTTGGTATTTGGATGTCAGTCTTCACACATTATACACTTCATGTCAAAATTTTGTTGTTAGTACTAAAAGAAGAACGTTTAGGTATGTGTTCAACATTTCTTGCATTTCCTGTCATCCTACACTTACGTAGATATTTGTAGACATGGAACACACATGAAATGCATGTGTTCCAAATAACGATACTGTATACTATTTAGCCTATACAGCTATAGGTACCTCACTCCCAGATAAACAAGGCTTCAGCTGGGAGAGCTTTTTGCCCTTCTGCAGCAGTGGGGGAGTTGGGATAGCAAGCTGCTTGCTGCTTGTGCTGATCGACACATTTATAACACAAAGACGTTGAATAGAGAGGTGCGAAGGGATTTAAGGTGGGTCAGGACTATGAGTTTTTTCGTAGGCTTCAGGAATTATAGTGTTAAATAACCTGTATCCCACCTTAAACAAGAATAGCATCTTTTGTGACAGTTATGTTACTGAGTTTGATGGGAATAGAATAAAACTGCAAGAATAGAGGATTCAGCACTATTGCAATGCCAAGAGGTACGGCCATAAGCAATGTCCAATGAGTGACCTTTCTGCAGCACTTAAAGGGACAAAAATAAAGGGAACACAGAAAAACAAGAAGGGGGACATACCTGTCTGTTTCTTCAGTAGCCCTGCCAACCATGAAGAAAGTTAACTGTCTGATTTTACTCCACACACTGGCACACTAAATGTAGTCCTTGTACTGACAACAGGGAATAATAAGCGTCTTGAAAACCTTTAGACTGCCAGCAATAGACAACGCACTTTTCAAATATGTAAAATAAATGGACATTCTCCCATCTGCAACCTCAACCCTTAATCTTGGTTTTGTATTAATATTTTTACATTAAACCCATGCAATTTAATTTAAGTTTTTTACAGGCCCAACTACAGCCCAGACTTGGTTCTAATCTAACATCTTTGGAAAGACCAGCAGTCCGCTGGGGGGTCTTCATCCAACCTGACAGGACTTGAAAGGATCTCCAGAGAAGAATGGCAGAAAATCTCCAAAACCAGGTGTATAACTCTTGTCCTGTCAAACCCAAGAAGCATTCGGGCTGTAATCACTGGCAAAGGGGCTTCAACTAAGTACTGAGGAAAGGGTCAATGGGATATTTTGCTTTTTTTAAAGACATTTGCAAAGATTTTTAAAATCCTGTTTTCGCATTGTCATTCTGTGTTATGGAACGTTTGCTTGATGAAGAAAAAATGAATTGAACACAATCTCGCATAAGGCTGCAAAATAACAAAATGTGAAAAAAGTAAAGGGGCCAAAGGCACTGGTAAGTAAAACATCCTACTGCATAATACCAGATGTGCATTTTTGTTTCCCAACAGATGTTATAATGGTTAAATTATAGGCTCCATCCAAGAAAAAATAATAACAGGCAGAATAATATTGGAAGCCATCCTGGAGGCTCACAACGATTCTTTCTCAGAACATTTACAAGTAGAACCCCTGGCCTGTTATATCCATTCATTGCAGCCTCATTCCATATTGTTTTCGGTGCTCAGGAATCATGCAAAAGTCAAAACAGCACACAACTGCATCAATATAAAAACATTATTACAAAGTACACATTGAAACAGTAGCAATGTGACAATCATTAGCTAGTGCCTTCAAGAATGTGACTTAAAAGTTGCAAGTGCATATTTCCAGACACCTGGACAAGGTGACCATTTTATGGGTTTGTACTGTGTGAAAACAGTAAAGAAAAAAGAGTATGATACTTCCACTAACTTTTGTCCATTCTGTTTCCTTAGAATGGAGAAAAAAAATCTAGAACACTGACATGTTCACTTACTTTTTCACAGAAATGAAAAAATCAAAAAGAGATCTCCCCAATATGTTTTTGGTTCCTCCTAGTCACCAAAGAGATCAGAAATAAATAAATAGGAGAAAATTTATTTTGTCTCTTGTTCCTCAGATTTTTCTCCTGAATAATTTACCCAAGTGTTTTCACAAGTGTCTCCTGTTGAGTTTCAGTAGAGATCTCAGCAAAGTCACAAAATGGGCACAGATTTTCCAACTAGTATCTTGACATTTTTTTTTTTTTTGCTATTCCAAAGTATTTGCATTGTGTCTTCTTGTTCCTGTTCTTCTTCTTTCGGCTGCTCCCAGTAGGGGTTGCCACAGCGGATAATCTTCTTCCATATCTTTCTGTCCTCTACATCTTGCTCTGTTACACCCATCACCTGCATGTCCTCTCTCACCACATCCATAAACATTCGCTTAGGCCTTCCTCTTTTCCTCTTGCATGGCAACTGTATCCTTAATATCCTTTTCCCAATATACTCAGCATCTCTCCTCTGCACATGTCCAAACCAACACAATCTTGCCTCTCTGACTTTGTCTCCCAACTGTCCAACTTGAACTGACCCTCTAATGTGCTCATTTCTAATCCTGTCCATCCTTGACACACCCAATCCAAATCTTAGCATCTTTAACTCTGCCACCTCCAGTTCCATTTCCTGCTTTCTGGTCAGTGCCACCATCTCCAGCCCATATAACAAAGCTGGTTTCACTACCATCCTGTAGACCTTCCCTTTCACTCTTGCTGATAACCATCTGCCACAAATTATTCCTAACACTCTTCTCCACCCTTTCCACCCTGCCTGCACTCTCTTTTTCACATCTTTTCCACAATCCCTGTTACTCTGTACTGTTGATCCCAAGTATTTAAACTCATCCACCTTCGCCAACTCTACTCCTTGCATCCTCACCATTCCACTGACCTCCCTCTCATTTACACATGTGAATTCTGTCTTCTTCCTACTGACCTTCATTCCTCTCCTATCTAGAACATATCTCCACCTCTCCAGGGTCTCCTCAACCTGGTCCCTACTCTTGCTACACATCACAATGCAATCAGCAAACATCATAGGCCACAGGGACTCCTGTCTAATCTCATCTGTCAACCTGCCCATCACCATTGCAAATAAGAAAGGACTCAGAGCTGATCCCTGATGTAATCCCACCTCCACGTTGAATGCATCCATCATTCTTACGGCAGACCACACCACTGTCACACTTCCCTCATACATATCCTGTACAACTTTTGCGTACTTCTCTGCCTTTCCCGACTTCCTCATATAATACCACAGCTCCTCTCGAGGCACCCTGTCATATGCTTTTTCCAGGTCGATAAATATCCAATGCAACTCCTTCTGGCCTTCTCTATAATTCTCCATCAACACCCTCAGAGCAAACATCGCATCTTTGGTGCTCTTTCTTGCCATGAAACCATACTGCTGCTCACTAATCATCACCTCACTCTTAACCTAGCTTCCACTACTCTTTGTCATAGCTTCATGCTATGGCTCATCAATTTTATCCCTCTGTAGTTACTACAGCTCTGCACCTCCCTTTTATTTTTAAAAATCAGTATCATTACACTTCTTCTCCACTCCTCAGGCATCCTCTCACTTTCCAAGATTGTCTTTTCAAAGCAGTCTGGTTAAAAAATCCACTGCCATCTCTCCTAAACACCTCCATGCTTCCACAGGTATGTCATCTGGACCAACGGCCTTTCCATTCTTCATCCTCCTCATAGCTGTCCTGACTTCATCCTTGCTAATCAATTGCACTTCCTGATTCACTATCTCCACATCATCCAACCTCTTCTCTCTCTCGTTCTCTTCATTCATCAGCCTCTCAAAGTACTCTTTCCATCTGCTCAACACACTCTCCTCGCTTGTGAGTACGTTTCCATCTTTATCCTTTATCACCCTAACCTGCTGCACATCTTTCCCAGCTTGGACCGTCTGTCTAACCAATCGGTACAGGTTCTTTTCCCCCTCCTTAGTGTCCAACCTCTCATACAACTCATCATACGCCTTTTCTTTAGCCTTCACCTCCTCTCTCTTCACCTTGCGCCTTATCTCCTTGTACTCTTGTTTACTTTCTGCATCTCTCTGACTATCTCACTTCTTCTTTGCCATCTTCTTCCTCTGTATACTCTCCTGTACTTCCCCATTCCACCACCAGGTTTCCTTTTTCCTCCTTCCTCTGTCCAGATGTCACATCTGGCACACTTCTTGCTGTCACCCTTACTACATCTGCTGTAGTTTCCCAACTGTTTGGTTCATTACCACCCAGTGCCTGTCTTACGTCCTCCCTAAACTCAACCTTGCAGTCTTCCTTTTTCAACTTCCACCATTTGATCCTTGGCTCTGCCCTCACTCTCCTCCTCATCTTGATCTCCAACATCATCCTACAGACCACCATCCTATGTTGCCTAACTACACTTTCCCCTGCCACCACTTTGCAATCTTCAATCTCCTTCAGACTGACACTTCTGCATAGGATATAATCTACTTGTGTGCATCTTCCTCCACTCCTGTATGTCACCCTGTGTTCCTCACTCTTCTTAAAATATGTATTCACCACAGCCATGCCCATCCTTTTGCAAAAAACACTATCCTCTGACCTTCTTCATTCCTCTCCTTGACACCATACCTACCCATCATCTCCTCTGTTCCCTTCACCAAGATGTCCATTAAAATCCACTGCAATCACCACTTTCTGTCCCTTGGGTACACTGTTCATCACTTCATCCAACTCACTCCAGAAATCTTCTTTCTCATCCATCACACACCCAACTTGCAGGGCATATGCACTAACAACATTCATCATCACACCTCCAATTTCCAGATTCATAGTCATTACTCTGCCTGACACTCTTTTCACCTCCAAAACACTCTTGACATACTGTTCCTTCAGAATAATCTCTACCCCATTTCTCCTCCCATCCACACCATGATAGACCAATTTGAATCCACCTCCAATCCACCTGGCCTTACTCCCCTTCCATTTAGCCTCTTGCACGCACAATATATTGTCATGCTTGCATCACAGAATTGCACTGAAACACAGGAGATTGTAGAGACAGGAACTTAATTCAAACTCTTCAAACAAACATGTCTCTTTCAGAAGTAAAATGAGCTAACTAGGCAGTTAGTTCTCATTTTTAAAGAATAGGCAAACATCATAGGGGAGCACAATGGGAGTGGGACACGCAACAGGAGCAGAGGATGTCTGAGGGAGAGAGAAAACAAAGCAATCAGCCAAAAGGACAGGTGCTGTTCTGGCTTATACCGTCGTGCGAGAAACATATCACGTGACAGAGCAGCCGCAAGAGAGCACAGCAAGTAAGGGAGCAATATGAAGGTAGTCTATCAGCGTTTTTAAGAGGGTTTTTTTTTAGGAGCTTCTGTGTTTTCTAGGGGTGCATTCATCCCCCCTGCTCACAATATCAACCTTCCTTCTCTCCATCATATCGGCTAACTCTCTTCCCTTACCAGTCATACTGCCAACATTCAAAGTTCCTACCCTCAGTTCCACTCTCTTTACATTCCTTCTCTCCTCCTGCCTCCGGATACATTTCTCCTCTTCTTCGCCTTCTTTGGCCAATAGTAGCCCAATTTCCGTCAGCACCCTGTTGGCTAACAGTACTGGTGGTGGTCGTTGTTAACCCGGGCCTTGACTGAGCTGGTATGAAAATTTGTATTGTTGTTCGCATGTTGATCTGGCAAAATTTTTTACCAGATGTCCTTCCTGATGTAACCCTCCCCACTTATCTGGACTTTGGACCGGCGCAAAGAAACACACTTGTTTGTGCATCCCCTGTGGTTGGGTTTATTGTCCCTCCATTAAAATTGCCCAGACCATGGAACATCTGTTACATAGCTGTAGTTACATACCCTGATGTTTTTATTACATTTTGAAAGTACAGCTACAATGTAACTACGTAAGTACACTTGTTTTTGGATAAGTGATAAATTGTTACATTGTAATTATATAAACTGTGGAATAACAATGACAACTGAGTAATTAACTATAGCATTACTTTGTATTACACAGTAAGTACGGAGTAATAACTCATAGTTACACTGTACTTATACAGGTAATTACATAGTAGTTACAGTGTAATTATGGACACTTAATGTAAAGTGTTATGTACCTACATATTAAAGTGTTTTAGCTTGAATTTGGAATATGAGATTCTATATGAGCCTGGAAACAAGGTCTCCATTCAAATAATCATTCAGAGCTAAGATGGAGTTGCAGGTCAAGCACAACGTCTTTAATGTTACCCAAGAACGTGCCAAAATATTCTCTTTACAGAGAGGGATATGAAGATTTATCAATAAGTACACTATATAACTGATATTTAAATAGGAAAATCAAAAAGCACAGCTCACACAGCCTACTGTTTATGTGCTCTCTTGCTTGCCGATTTTAATCTGTCATGATAGTTCTATATTTCAGAACTGTCTTGTTGGGATTCAACATGGTATTTAGGATTTGAAGCTTTTCTCCTCACCAGGCCACCTTGATACAGCTGGTGAACCAGGCAAAACAGACAAGAAACTCAACCAACGATCCTGTTGCATTGGAGACTCCTGATCTGGTGATGGTTTGCCTTCCTGTGCCCTGACAGTTGTTTGATGCAAGATGTTAAATCAACATGTAAGCTGAACCAAAGTGTTCTTCTTTGTAATAGCTCTTCTTTAGCTCATGTTTTGGGTTAGTGTGTTTTCTGCAATATACAGCACACATGTCAAAACTGGACATTGCTTTGCATGGCATCCTACATGCTAGAACATTTAAGCTCCTGTTTTTAATCCCCAAAAAGGCTTGTATTCCTATATGTCTGTCAAACTTTATTTGCATTCTGCCGTAGATGTTTTGATGGTGTAGTCGTGTGCTTACTGTATGTATGTCACAACTCTTAAAGGTGGGCTCACCAAATAGGCAGATGCAGGTAGAACTGCTGCTTGTGACACATCAAGGCAGAGTCCCTCATGCCTCATTGTCATAAACGCCTCAGGCTGCTAACATTCTCTTAATCATTTCACCTTACTGTACACTGTCCTACACATTTAACTGAAACTCTTGAAAATTACACAGCCTACCTCGGGCTTTGATCTTCAAAGAAAAATTAAAAACAGTGTATGGTTCATTTCTCAATGAATAACATGAGTCACCTGGGAGTGAATGAATGCTTTTGAACCTAAGATTTTACTCTTGTGATCCTTTCTAAATACTTCATGGCCACTATGGCTTGATGTTTAAACATCCATCAAGTGCTCAGCTTATTTTACTGTAGCAGCTTAATTTAAGAATACAGAAAAACACAAAACAGCAAGTTTGTTGCAAGGTTATTCATAAATCCATCTGGTGCCTGAAGTCACTTGTTCTCATTCAGGGTCATGATATGGCCAAGTCCATTGCAGAGATCACTTTCTCATTAAGCATCAGCAATTTACCTAATCCCTGCATCTCTGGCGCGCAGAAGGAACCACATTAGCACAATGGAGAGCATGCAAATGACACACACAACAACAATAATAATAATAATAATAATAATAATAATAATAGTATTTACCCAATGCGCTCATTGACACTGGGTCGTAGTCGTAGGCACACTGGGAACCATCAAGACTGGATTCCAAGAGCAGTTGGACAAACTCTTGTGTAGAGTCGACACGAAAGCAATCCAGAAGATTGCACCCCTTGGTGTGGCCTTCATTCTTCTATGAGTCCTCAGTTAAACAACAAGCTGAATTCAAAGCCTGAGAGGTCTGGCTGACCTCTGGCAAATGCATCAGTGTACCATAGAGTGCTGAGAGGAGGGTATAATAATAATAATAATAATAATAATAATAATAATAAATTCTATTAATATAGCACCCTTCCATGCTCAAAGTACTTAACACAGACAGTGACTGGGCTGGGCTGGGAATTGGCTTGTTTTCAATACACTCTGAGCTTGATGCAACTAACATACAAGAATCAGTTATAAAAGAGTTAAATGCTCAAATGACAGACGTAAAAAGCAACAAAGAAAAAGTGTGTTTTCAGATGTGAACTTTGTGATATAACAGACTTAGAGAGTGGGAGTCACAAAGGTTAACAAGTGCTCATTGAGAGTTGTGCAATAGAGCTTTAAAACAGTAAGACAGCATTTTAGACCCTGTTGTAATCTGCTGATACTTTGTGAAGGATGGCCTGTTCCAGAAAGTGGCAGTGAGCTTGATGGAGCTTTACAACACCTTGGAAAAGAATGAAGAGAGGGCTGCATTCTCAAAATCCTGTTTTGTGTTTAGCATAAATAAAGTCAAGTCAAGTGACTTTATTGTTCATACCATTCATACATAGTATTGCAAAATAATGTTCCCTAGGTCTGCTGTGCAAAATATACATAAACACAGGACAAGTGCAAGACGGGTAAAGAATTTTACTATACTGTAAATAGATAAATAAATAGTTAAAAATAAATAATAGGTAAAGTGAATAGATAGTAATAAGCATGTTACTTATAACACAATGTGCTGAGTCTTGCAGTGTGAGCACATAACCAGCTCTGACAATTATCTAGCATTTGGATTTGGCATCTTGTGTTCAAGATCAGCTTCCCACCTGCCTTTGAGTATTATGAAGTCACACGGATACAAATAACACCTAATAACTGTTTAAATCATCCAAAGCCAACTGAAACTTTGTCATTTCTGTGCACCCCACAATTGGCTGACACCCTGGTCATTGGGAGATTCATTTTTCCGTCCACTAATTTCAGAATAGACTTCAGACCCCTAAATAAGCTAAAACTATTTTTTTACAGTTGTAATGGGTAGATAAAACAAAGAAGTGCTCATATGAATTAACATTTGACAGTTTCATTTTTATAATTTCTTAAGAGTAAAAAAAATGGTGTACTGCCTTATTCTGATAGTACACAGTTAGAAATAAAGCAGCATTCACTCATCCATTTCTAAAGTGCTTCTACCATGCAGAGTTGCCTGTCCTGGGTGGCTTTGGGATGCAAGGCAGGCAGATCAATTAATGGTCCACAATAGTCAGCAGTTGTCATCCAATGAGGTCTAAAAAGGCCACTTGAAGCTGAGGAGTCTGATGACTCAAGCAGCTTCTTGATTGAACATCACTTCTGTCTATGTGTTGTCCATACCTGCTAATTCCCACTTGTAACCTTTGAAATGATGGTTTAATCTTCAGCTGATGTTTTTTTGATATCACTAAGGTAGCCTTGATTAATAGAACTGGTTGCTTAACTGGACTGGTGTAAGGAGTACATCATGTGAGGTGATTTGTCTGCTTTCTATTAAATATAATTTTGCATTTGAATGTGGTCTTGCTTACCAAATCAGTTAAGAGTGACGATGTGCCTGAGAGTTAGAATTTTAATGTACTTTTCAGGTACTGTATGTCAATACTTCCTTATTGTAGAAAACTGTAGCATCAAAAAAATAAAGTGAATATTTAACATGATGGCAACCCTGTTCCTCTGTACAGTTTGCATGCTCTCCCACAGTAAACTGGAGTATTATGAGTAAATAGGAATGAATGCACGATTCAGGCTTCTGATGGACACACGTCCAGGGTTGATTACTGAGTTGCACCCAATGCTGAGTTCCCTTTTTACATTTTGTATCCACTTTCACAAATACATTTTTTCAAACACAATATAATAAAAATGCAACATGTTTTTGCGCTTGCAGCCGACCACATTTTTTTATTTTCTCTGTTTCTCTCTTCTCTATTCTGAATGAATCATTTACACGAAAGGAACAGATTATGAAGAAATATGCACACATTTACCGAATGATTTGAAAAGGTACATTTTAAATTCATGAGCAGCAGTAAATGTCAATGAAAACAGGACATTGAAGGAAACAAGCAATTTAACTGAAGGCAAGAACAAGCCTCCAGAAATGAACTGCATTTACAGAAACACAGAAGCGCTTGGTGCCCCTCTGGACCCTGTACGATGACACATTTTCTGCATGCACCAAGGTTCAAATGGGCAATAGCTGTGTGGTGGCACAGGCACATTATCTCTGTGGGCACTTGGGTGTTTTTTACCCCTGCCCCCCCTGGATTTTCTCCTATATCCCAAAGACTACCCTATTAAAACGTCTGACAACACCATAACTAAACTAACCAAGTGTGTGTGTGTGATGGGCCATTGATGCCAGAATGGGCACCAGTGTCCAGTGGCTCTGGTTTGAAAATGGCAGGATGGATGGTCTCTAGTGGCAAGCAACACTAGAAAACTAGGTGATTTATAAAAGGCCTAATGTTAGCCAATAACACCTCAAAACAGGCAAAGGTAGGCAAAACTTGCAAACATTAATGAAAAAGTAGCAGTTACAACATGATAACATGTTATCAAGGAGCTCTGAGGACAGCACGTCATCACTGAAGATGGGTCTGTGCCACAGCAGGAGGAACAAGGCCAGCTTCTTGGGTGTCACTGAATTTCTTGGTAATATAATCATGTATTTGTTTAATTTTTAACTCACCCCTGCTTTATTTTTGCTAAAATCTAAACTGTTTGTTTTTCATATGGAGAGCCAACTGAGAGAGAGAGAGAGAGAGAGAGAGAGAGAGAGAGAGAGAGAGAGAGAGAGAGAGAGGTTAGGAGCACACACTGTTACAGCACATTGCCACACACTCCACACTGGGAACCACCTCAGGATCCCAAATTAGGACCCCAGCACAGCCACGCAATGGTTGACACCTCAGCACCAGACTAGTTCAAATGCAATGGAACAGTGTGAGTTTTTTAACAGTGGCTGGAGTGCCACCCCGCCCCCAATCCATAGGTTTTCCCCGCAAGTTGGAGGACCTGCTTGCCGGGCTGGATGCAGGTTAACATCATACCGAATACAGAAAATCATTGCTTTTGTTAAGGACATTGCCATTTTGTTATAATTACTAAGCTCAGGAAGCTGGAAGAATGGAGAACGTGACGTCAAGTAAGCAGCAATTTAAATCGTCAGCAGTGCGGGCCAGAAAATCATCCAAGATTGCAAATATCATAAAGAAAAACACTCTTCATTGATTTGTGATTTTCAGAAATAATATTACTGTTTTCGACTCCTTGCTGGTATTCTTGATTTTAATTACTTGGTTAGTGTTTTGAACAGCAGATGAATTAAAATAAAAGGAAGAGTTGGCAGTCACAGTGTTTCAGCTTCGTACATATTGTGCCCCTCCTCAAACTGCCACCTTATCGTGGTGGAGGGGTTTGCATGTCCCAATGATCCTAGGAGCTCTGTTGTCCAGGGCTTTATGCCCCTGGTAGGGCCACCCAAGGCAAACTGGTCCTAGGTGAGGTATGAGACAAAGTGCGGTTCAACACAACCTCCTGTGATGAATAAAAAATTTGGACGCCGTTTTCCCTTGCCTGGATGCGGGTCACCGGAGCCCCCCTCTGGAGCCAGGCCTGGAGGTGGGGCTCGATGGTGAGCGCCTGGTGGCCGGGCTTGCACCCATGGGGCTTGGCTGGGCACAGGCCGAAGAGGAAACGTGGGTCCCCCCTTCCCATGGGCTCACCACCTATGGGAGGGGCCAATGAGGTCGGGTGCAGTGTGAGTTGGGTGGTGGCCGAAGGCGGGGACCTTGGCGGTCCGATCCTCGGCTACGGAAGCTGGCTCTTGGGAAACCCTAATCTTAACCCTAAATAAAAAAAAGTGTTGGGGTCCCAACTGAGAACCCTCTTTAATCTTATTAAAGTGAAGGAAAACAAAAATAAATGAATAGCAAACAAGGTCTTATTGAATTGCTTCATCGATCTGGTTTAAATCGCTTCTGCAGGCTGCCTGGTTCAATCAGATGCGGTGAATGAATGCTGACTTCCAGTCCCATCATTTCTTGTATAAGTGGATGGCTGGAAGGGGTTGGAATCCTAGGGAGGACCGTAAGTGTCATCATTTCTCTTTTGGCATGGAAGAGGAAGAGAGGTTAGAAACTGTGTTGGATCCCCAGTTTACCTCATGAGCAGAGCCTCCAAAACATTCCCTTAAGACATTTGTGCATGGTAAAACATAAACCTGAAGACAGAGAGATATTTTCATTAGGAATAAAATCCCCAGAAGAAATAACAAGATTTCAGTTAGTTCATTAGAGGAACAGGAGGAGAAATTGCAGGCAACAGACCACCCCCTTTGCAATTATTCAAGGAGATAGCTCCTGGTTATCACGTATAGTACCGAGAGGTTGTGACAAGTGTCAGGAAGGAATACTGAATGAACAAGTGACCATAAGAAGCACAAAAGACAGTACTGTATACTAATGAGTACTACCTGCCTTCAAACGCTGCAAGGACGCAAGGAAAAACTTCTGGCACTGCAAACATCTAAGCATACGTGTGACGGTACAGACTACCAGTAAGTACTCGCCCTTTTCAGACACTGGTTTTGAATGCAGGAGAAGCTGGACTGAATCCCTGGTATTAGCCCTTTGCCTTGTTTAATGTATATCTGCATGACATAATACTTGATTCTTCAGCTGTACTCAGGTAACTTGCTTCAGAAAAAACGTCCAAAGCCTGGTGACTTCCAACAAGGCAGTGCTCAAATGTCAGACCATGAAGGCACCATTGATAACACCTTCCCCTTTCATCATCTGACTCAAGTTGTATTTACATTTGCCCAGTACATGAGTGACCTCCTTATACTTCTCTTACCCACTTTTTCTCAAGAGTCTCAATTAGAGTAAGATGCTGTAATTCAGGGTGTTCATAAGAAATGTAATGATTTACTTCAAGAGGTAGAAGTACATAATAAACAAGAAGAGTAACGTCAGATTTTTAAAATATTAAAATGTGTGTTTGCTTCAGTTGAAATGTTCAAAGTCTAAATATTTTCAGTTGTGATAGACATTTATCATTTTTTTATCTTCTGATGGAGATCCACAGACTAGATTCCTGGTACAGAATTAAAAATTAAAAATAACATCATATTTATGACCATTGACCTTGAAATAATCCAAATCAGGGGTGGGCAAAGTCAGTCCTAGAGGGCCGCAGTGGCTGTAGGTTTTTGCTCCAACCCAGTTTCTTAACTAGAAAACAATCCTTGCTAATAATTCAATTTCATGGCTTGCTAGTGCTGTAACTCTGCCATGTCAGGCCATTCTCATATCCTAGATTTTTTTTTCATTTCTGAGGATATTTCTCTATTATAAAAGAAAATGTTGACTTTTTCCAAGAGATTTTTTTCAAGTCATGCCCTTCTCTCAACCATATTCAACCACGCCTACGGTCCTCTCACCTCTCATTTGTGTGAATGCTTTTGTCAGACACAGTTCCTGCGTTCTCAGCTCTTATAAATTTTTACGTTTTCCTCGCTTTAAGTTCCCAATAAAAGACTTGTTGTGTACAAATCTTACTGAGGAATTTCATCCCAAAAGGTTATCAACAGAAGAAATGAGTACACGAGCAATCCTAGCACAGAGAAACGATGAAGTCAAACGAATGAATGTAAAAATTGTCGATTGGTTACACTGCAAATTGGTTAAATGCATATCAATAGACTATGCTGAAACAGTTGGTGGTGATCGTGTGGAAGATGAAAACATCAATTTACAATATCCCAAAGAATATCTACAACCGTTAACACTGTCCTGTCTTCCACCGCACAAATTACTGTAGAAAGAAAGGTGTATCCAAGAAAGGTAATGTAGTACATCTTCCATGGATAACATTACACAACAAAGGAGATCTTGATATGCCATCCATATTACTAACCGAGAATGCTAAACCGGATGGACGCAGGGACATCCGGCCATGGGCCGTAGCCGCAAAAAGACGTACTGCACAGGCGCCCCAAGAAATGAGGCGCCGCGAGAGGCGGCCGCGACCACAGAAAAAAGGAGTGAGCACAGAAAAAAGGAGTCAAAGAAATGAGGCGCCGCGAGAGGCGGCCGCGACCACAGAAAAAAGGAGTCAGCACAGAAAAAAGGAGTCAAAGAAATGAGGCCCCGCGACCACAGAAAAAAGGAGTCAAACGCAGGCGATGCACAGCGCTGCACGAAACCCATTGCACACGAAACTACCACACAAAAAAAAAGAAGCCGCTCGCGCCCACCTGCAAGCCCCCCGCCCTACAGGCACCGGACGGGACACACACAAAGAGGACGATTCAACAAGCCCCTGGCACACAAAAAAAAAGAACTCAAAACCACCCCACCCACCCTACAAGCAACGCACGGGACACACACAAAGCGGAATATTCAACAAGCCCCTGGCACACAAAAAGAAAGAGACACTCGCGCCCCACCAATCCAAACCCCCCGCTCAGACGCCGAAAAAGCACACAGCGCCGCACGAATCCCATTGCACACGAAACGGGACCCACACAAACAGGAGGATTTAACAAGCTCCTAACGCACCAAAAAAATGAAGCCGTGACCGCCACGCCAGGCCCATTAGAGACGAGACATGGCACACGAAACGTTCACAACAACGACGAATCAGACCCACAAACACACTAACATCAATAAGAAGTGACACCCAAAGCCCCATTTCTAAAGGAACCGTCCATATTAAACATACGTCATCTCAACACCTTCACACTAGGCAGCATAGGTGGATCTCCTTACAATAAAGCACTATTAACCGTTCAACTGCAGAAAAGGCTCCATATTAACAGTGAGTGCGATCCTCCTTATTACTTATCCATATTTCGCATGCTGAGGAACAAACAAGTCATGAATACACGCTCACGGGTACAAAACGATTCGGCTCGGATAACGGGACCAAACACACGAACCCGCATGAAACAACAAAATACACGGCGGCGCATCTGCATTACATCCTACAATAGTTCATTTGATTTTGCATCTACCGGAGTAAATATCAGGTCACCAAAAGGCAATGACCCATACTGCTTTCGCGTATGTGGACAAATATTACATCGCATTGGAACAGTGCACCCTGAAACAAATCAAGAACGCAAATATGCACAAATCACGTCGGCACCTACAAAGCGATTCTGAAACCGCGGAAGAAAAAATGTCTCGGCTCCAAAAACACATGTCACTCCTTATTCCAAATACCGGTCCCAATCACAGAAACATCGGTATCCACTATGACAATGCACAGTAACAATGCATGTGACATCCGTCTTGCCACACTATTAATTATAGATGAATGTACAATGGCATCCAGTCACTTACTCAACACCATTGATAAACTTCTACAAACGTTGATGAATAATAATATTCCCTTTGCGGGAAAGGTACTTTTATTAGGAGGAGATTTTAGACAGTGCTTAACTATTACTCCACTTACAATGCGCTCAGCTATTGTTCAGTCCACCTTAAAATACGCGGACAATTGGCATTGCGTTGATGAATAATAATATTCCCTTTGGAGTAAAGATACTTTTATTATGAGTAGATTTTAGACAGTGCTTACCTATTGCTCCACATGCCATGCGCTCAACTATTATTCAGTCCACCTTAAAATACGCGAAGACATCATATAAACAACACGAGACCAAACTACAATACATATACAGGCGCGAGACCTGATTGGTGATAATACGAAGAAACGAACAGTCCGCATAGTAACAGTGAGTTCGATCCTACTTATTACTTATCCATATTCCTAACGATAAAGATCAAACAAGTCATCAATTCACGATCACGGATACAAAACTAGACGGCTCGAGTAATGGGACCACAAACACGAACCCGCATCAAACAAAATAATTCACCTCGGCACGCTTCTAAAACCGCGGAAAAAAAAATGTTACGCGAACAATTGGCTTTGCTTTCTAAAGATACACTTGGTACAAACCATGCAATTTCCAGATCCCGAATATAACAATTGGTTATTACAACTAGAACATTGTACACTCACCAATACAGATGGACTTCACCCAGATTACGGAGATATTTGGAACAGCGGTCTCATTAGACCAAATACCCCTTTTAACACAACGCACTATATTATGTCCAAAAAATATTTATGTTGATCACATTAATAACCAGGTCATTTCATTACTTCCTGGAGAAGCACGGCTCTTTCTAAGCTCTGACAAAGTTGACTCTGATGACGACAATGAACATCTGAATTTCCCCTTAGAATATTTGAACACTATTAACCCAGCCGGATTACCACAACACAATCTTAGCCTTAAAAACGGAACAATAATCATGCTATTAAGAAACCTTAACACTAAACAGGGTTTATGCAATGGCACACGTTTAGTCGTCAACACCATGACACAATGTTATTCAAGCAACAGTTCTTACAGGATCACATGCTAACAATACTGTTCTCATTCCTAGAATTGACCTTACAAGTTCTGACCTACAATTACCTTTTACATTGAAACGCCGACAGTTCCCCATTAAACCTGCATTTGCCATGACCATCAACAAATCACAAGGACAAACCATGGACAAGGTTGGCATCTACCTCTCTGAGCCCGTTTTTGGACATGGACAACTTTATGTTGCCTTCTCACGTGTTCGACGTTCATCTGACGTTAAAGTTAAAGTTATAAATGCTCCATGCCAAGGAAGACTCATTCAAGGACAGGACACCATCTTTAGTACTAATGTTGTGTACAAAGAAATATTCCAATAAACCATTACTCTGTGCCAAACACTGTATTTTTTGCTTTATCTATGCATCATCCACACCTGCACACTATTCTATATCTAATTCATACATCTCACTCTTTGTCATGCCCCAACGCCAGGGGTTGGCGAGCGAAGCGAGCAGGGGGCGGAGCCCCCTAGTTCATATTGAAATGTTAACAGTTTCCCGTTAGAATAGCTTTTGCAAAGACAATTAACAAATTTCAGAGCCAAACATTCAAAAAAGTCATTTTATTTAATAGAGAGAAAGAAATGAAATTCAATCACGGGCAGTTATACATTACGTTGTCACAATGAAAGTCCAAACACAGAATCAAAATTCAATGCAATATTGACGAAAATTTAATTCAAAAATTTTTTTTACTGAAGTTTTACAGTAAAAGTGTAAGTTTAAAAAGTATTTGCGTGTTAATTTCAAAGCCAAACAGAACGAAATCGTATTATGCAACGAATAACTCTTAACACAACATGAAGCATAATTTACTTTCAAATTATTACATTTTACTCTTTTTTAATATTGTTAATTAATCGCTGTAATGTAAAATAGTTAGTTCTATTATGCATATGTAACAATTCCCATGAAAATAACCACCTGTTTAAATTGTATATCCACTTCCCCATGCGCAAGCGGCAGATCCACGAAGTGGCACGTTGGGGCCGCCTAGGGGTTGGCGAGCGAAGCGAGCAGGGTGCAAAGCCCCCTAGTCATCCAAATGATTTGAAGTCTGTCACACACGTGCGCATGAGAGGCAGCTAAAGGGCTTGAGTGACGGCAGTTCTGAGATATGCTGGGAGGTGGCAGAGTGCACTGACTCTTTTTCTCTCTTGCCTACAGACCATTCCCGGGAGATTCCACCTGGCTCTTGTGACATCATTTCCGGGACTGAGCCAATGGAAGGAGACCTTACTGGCTCCGGCCCCTCTGACGTCACGCCCGGGCCCGAACCAATGGAGAACGAACACGTCCCTGATCCTTATGACCTCACTTCCTGTCTTCCCCTTTAAAACCCTGCCCTTTGTCCTAATTCCTCAGTCTTGTCTTGGACTCAATTGTATGCACATCAGTGCTGTTTATTTTGATAAAAATTATTTTTGCAGCCAGGATACCAGATTATACGGGTGGCTGCCACAACCCTTTATCTGAGTATGTCTCGTTTTTGTGACAAGTCTAAAATGGATGAGTAATGCTCAATCTTTCACTTTTTTATCTTCACTTTCCTTCCAAGTATTTAATTAAACCAAAAAGTGCACAATAAATGCACACATTGAATAAATGGGTGGTGGGGACGACTGCTGGTTTCTTTTGTCATTTGCATTTTATTGCTAATGAGGAGCAATTAAAAACCAAGAAAACAGCTGTTTAAGACTAGAATAAGTAATAAGAGTTCAAAATATTAACAAACAAAAAAATGAAGCAGAAGTGTTACTTGAGCAATAAGTGCTTCTTATTAAGCAACTGGGTTGGAACAAAAACCTGCAGCCACTGCGGCCCTCCAAGAATGACTTTGCTCACCCCTGGTCTAAATAGTCTATCACTAGTAAAGAACCAACTATTAATACTGTGTACCAAATACCAAAAAAATATATATAATTATATTCATGGTAAGCAACCTCAAAAGTTCATAAAAATGACACTCCACGTGCCTATATTACTTATCCCCATTTTTTCAAAGTTTCCTGAAAAGGAGTCTCTGTTTGATCCCTTGTATCCCATTTGGGGTGAACCCTGGGGACAGTTGCTGGTTTATGCACAGCTTCAGAGCTTTTAGATCATTTTTGCTGAAGACACCTATTGGTTTACTCTTTATTATAAGGCTTATTATTTCCAAAATGGCCTAATAAAGAGGAGTTTTAGGGTCTAGAGGACCAAAAATAGGTGAGAGACCCCAAACACTTGAGGACTTCCATAACTAGAGAATAAGACAGATTGAATAGTATATCATATGTGGGGCTTTTTTCATACCAGTGAGTCAGGAGGCACTGGATAAAAAAGTGAAAGGGTTTCAGAGAATTTATAAGTCATTCTTATGAACACAATATTGTTTTCCTTCTCTTCACTCCTCCAGCCTGACTTCTATATGCTTCACCTTCTGATTCTGAATTGCTATTCCCGTTTCTCTCCATCTATGCCCTCATGCTCCCTTCTTTTTCCTTCATCTCCTCTTCATTACTCCTTTTTCTATGGTTCTCTTCCCCCTGGTGTGCATGTGGAGGTGCAAGCAGGGTACAACCTTCTGGAAGTGGGGTCCATGAGGCCCAGGGGCGCATTGTGACTGCATGATTGTTGTTTCACAAGGCTTAATTATAAACATGTTTGCCTATCTGATATCTGAATGAAAAGACTAATGTTATCATTCCCACAAATCCGTATAACTTACTTATGACTATTGATGTTTTATTTTGTTGGATCTTGTTGATGATGGCCTTTTTTATTTGTATTCAATATACTTACACATGGGGGAATAATTTGTTTTTGAACTAGTACCCAACTAACTCTAGCTATGCTTCTGTTCAGTGCCATCTCTACAGTAATTAAGCAACCTCTTTTAACAGATGTGTGCTCCCCTAATATATGGCAGGCAGTCATCAACCTTAAGTTTGATTACAAGGCATCACATTATAAAAATATTGAAAAAAAGGCATTTGTTTAAAGAATCACAACATAAATCAAAGTAACTTATTAATTGTTTATGTTTACTGTACAACTTACAGGTGGCTGTGACAGTTAATGATTCTCTTTAATATGACGTTTAGCATATGAGTAGAACTGGAATGAGGGCTGAGTGTCAGAGACAGTAATGTGAAATACTGGGGCATCTCAGGAAACCCTTCTATCTCCCTTGCTGTTTCCCTTCTACACAACTGACTTCCAGTAAAATATCAGCTGTTGCCATTTACAGAAATTCTCAGAAGACGTGTGCATCATAAGGTTGTATTGATAATGGAGATGCGTCAGATTACAGAATGCTGGTGGAGGACTTTGTTTTTGGTGCACCTTAATATCAAAAAAAAAAAAAAAAAAAGAGTTGATGGTGGACTTCCAAAATGTCAAGAAGTCCTTGAGACCAGTCATTAACCAGGTGGAGGAAGTGAAGGTGGTGCAAAACTATAATACTTGGGGGTCCATTTTGGGGTCCATTTGAGCAGCAAACTGGACTGGTCTGACAACATAATGGAGCTGTATGAACAGGGGCAAAGTACACTTTACTTTCTGAGAAGGTATTTTGATGTATCCAGCAAGCTACTGGAAATGTTTTACCAATCCATTGTTGCCAGAGTGTTGTTCCATAAGGTGGTCGCCTGGGGAAGCAACTGGAGTTCAGGTGATCCAAAAAACCTGAACAAACTTATCAGAAAAGTCATCTCCATGACAGGACTGACTTTCTTTATTTCCTTAGAAAGAACGAAGCACTGCCGCCGTGAGTTTACCCGGACTCCTAAAGAAACCAGCCATTTCCGGGTTCCTTCCTTCCCTTTGATCCCCTCCTGATGACGTTATTTCTCCCATCCACCACCACGGTTTCTTCCTAGCATCCTGTCTATTCACTTCCGTCCCCACCTCATAAATTGTCCACCTGTCAACTCCTCATTTGTCTGTTATGTTGCACAAGAACCTGACTGACCGTGATTTCCTCACAGTATATGGGGACGGAACTCCAAACCTTTACAATTGTTTTGTTGTTTTTTCTTATAGTGGCGTAGTCAGCAGGATACACAGCCCGAAGAATGTCAGAAGGGAAGGACCTGAATACAGTGTTAACGACAATGATGAACGAGCTCCATTCCATCAAGCTGGAGCAGGCAACCATGAAGGCGGAGCTGGCAGAGACCAAGACATGGCAGCGGTGCTTCGTTCTTTCTAAGGAAATAAAGAAAAAGAGGTTAGTACCCTGCCGTTGTCCCCTGACACGACATGCCGCGGTGCGTATCGAGGCCTTAAGCTGCTCCCTATGTACTTGTGCGTAATAATATATATTGTCACAAACTTGACCACAAGTCATAGCAAGGTTTAGGGCAGCCACCCGTATATTTGGTTTCCAGGCTGCAAAATTGCAAACAAAAGATAGCACTGATGTGCACAAATCAGAGTCCAAAACAGAACTGAGAGAATAAGGTTGAGGCTTTTAAAGGGGAAGACAGGAAGTGAGATCAGAGGGGTCGGGATCATAAGGGTCTTCAGCCATAGGCTCGTGCCACAGATGTGACATCAAAGGGGCTGGAGCCAACAAGGTGATCTTCCATAGGCTCGGACCCAGAAGTGACGTCAACAGGGCCAGGTGGAATCTCTCATGGATGGTCTGCAGGAAAGCGAGAAAAAGAATCAGTGCACTCTGCCACATCTCGGTCTGACTCAGAATTGCCCTTGCTCAAACCCTTTAGCTGCCTCCAACATGCACATGTGTGACACACATATATATATATATATATATATACTAGGAGGTTCGACCCCTGCTTGCTTCGCTTGCCAACCCCCCTGGCCTGCGCTACGCGCCAGCCACTTAACGTCTCTGCTGCTCGCGTTGTGAAGAGGGGGACTAAGCACATCCCAAGGAGATGCAGTCACCCCTCCAAAACCCCTTCTTAAATGGTGATACAATGGGAAAATCCAGTGTTTTTTTACCTCATCTTTGCTTGATCAGCTGCTGGCTTGCTGCTGCTGCTGCTGCTTCTGCCGTGCCATGTGATCTGCATCTCGCACGATGCTTCGAACATTTAAAAGCCTGTACTGCAGCTGTCCTACTCTTTGTCTTTTATTTCCAGCCGCGGGCATCGTTAAATCTCTTGGCACAAAGTCTCATCTTGCGGGACGTGAGTTCTTGATATTTTTTTAGTTTATAATTTAAAAACGGAATAAGAATCTGAAAATCTAACAATCTCACATTAACGTTCGATAAATTCTGAGAAGAATGATACCAAACATATATATGTATGTTTTAAAATAAGCCCGATTTAAAGCATGACAAAAAACGTGACATAAAAACTTCACATAAAATTGCTGCACAAAATCATTGCACTTTTAGGCTTAGGATTTTATATATAGAGAGAGTATATATATATAGATAGAGTATATATATATATATATATATATATATATATATATATATATATATATATATATATATATATATATATATATATATATATATATATCTGTGGTGGGTTGGCACCCTGCCTGGGATTGGTTCCTGCCTTGTGCCCTGTGTTGGCTGGGATTGGCTCCAGCAGACCCCCGTGACCCTGTGTTCGGATCCAGCGGGTTGTGTAATGGATGGATGGATGGATAAATATATATATATGTTGCATAGCAATCAGGTCGGGACTCAGACTACAAATGCAATGAATATATATAGATATATATGTGTGTGTGTGCGTGTGTGTGTGTGTGTGTGTGTGTGTAATACAGTATCTGCCAGATAATACAAAGACTGCACAACATGTGTTTCGCCCTTATTGGGGCTCGTCAGGTGTAAGCACTTTTGCATCTCCTTATGGGGTTCGAACCTTGGGTCAGCGCCTGAGGCGAAGCCTCTGTCTTTGCGCCATGGCACCTGGTTCACTTATTTGACAGGGTGAAGATCAGAGTACAGCATTACATTCTTAGTTATGAATCACAATCTGATTATTTAGGTGGATATATAGCGCTTTTTTTACTACTCAAAGCATTTTAGACAATGGGGGACAACTTCAACCACCACCAATGTATAGCATCCACCTGGATGATGCAACGACAGTCATTATGGTGCCAGTACACTCAACACACATTAGCTATTAGCTGGTAAAAGGAGGTGAGAGATAGCTGATTAGAGACATGGATTGATTAGTGGGCCAGAATGGACAAGGCCTTGATAATTTAATTTAGTCAGGACATCAGGATAAACTCTACTCTTTTTTTGATAGATGCCGGGGATCTTTAATGACCAGTGAGAGTCAGGACCTCAGTTTTACATTTCATCCGAAGGACAACCCCATTTTTACAGCATATTGTTTCCATCACTGCACTGGGGCATTGGGATCTACACACAGTCCACAAGGTAACAACCCCCAGCTAGCCTCATCAACACCAACCTTAGTGTCTTCCTAGATGGTTTCCCATCCAAGTACTACCCACCCCAAACATGCTAAGCTTAAGGTGGATGACTTGAGGCTGCTGTACTTTTAGTCACAGACCCTTTTCACTTCGAGGAATCTTTTCTGTTCCTCCCGAGGTCCTGTTCTTCACTCCTGCCAGAGCTACAGGCAGATAGTGTAGTACAGGCTTCAAAATACTAGTTATTTTAGCGTAATATTTATCGCAGTATATGGGTTTAATCTATGATCTTATACTGTACGTTGATTCGGTATCTGTGTATGCTATATTTTACTGCGGTGTGCATTTCAATTTCTCCTTGGGGATTAAAGTAATCTAACCTAAAATACTCACAGCGGACGCACTGGGGCAACCAGACAACGACATCGTTCAAAAAAGTGGGTGACTCCTTACCCTGTACAGTGTGTGGAGGCACGCACGACACGTAAAAAACACTCTGCAAAAGCAGGCAGGTTTTACAAACATTAAAAGGACATGATTAGCAAAATGTTCTCTTCTATTCACCCCTACCCCTACCTCGTTCCGCTGGCGGCAGCGAATACAGTAGCCTACATCCTTCCGTCAGCTGAGAAGTCTCCACCTCTGCAATGCAAATTAGATTCCACTTCCACGGCACCACGCCCCCTTCGGTGGAAATGGGAGGGACGTGTCCTCCCCAGCACCTCACTCATCCCCTCCCTCAAGTAAATAAAGACGATTGAATACTCAAAGATCTGAGTAAAAACATCCTGGAAATGCATTACGAAGGATGGAGTTAGTGGCGACGTGGAGATTTATTTTGATTGGTGATGTGGAAGGGTGTCAAAAGATGATGAGCCTATCTAGATTATAAATAAGATTAGATTAGGGTAATGTGACAGATTTAATACCTGTAAGAAGAGAAATTACTTTTTGTGTAATATATATGAATGCCTCGTATTTGTGAATTACTCCCCATGTCTCGGGGAAGGTTGAGGTGTCCAGCTATCTGAACGTTTAAATGGACATTGTGACATTTTCTGTTTAACTAATCTAGCATCCTTGCCCCACCTCAAACCCAAAAGCAAGCGCCCTGCCAGTCGCATTTCGCGAAGTACTATGTCCGATTTGTCTTGTCTTGCGTAACAAACGGTCCCGTAAACGCGGTTAGCATTTTAATAAAGTGACCTAAGAAGACATGCATCAGGTATCACTGCGGGTTTTAGAATCCAAAACTCGAAGTGTTTTAGAGCGGTAAATTTCGGTTAAAGCGTGTTCAAACAGACCAAAAGCAAGTTTTACGGAAACCCTTACATAGCTTTTATAATTTTATATTAAAATTTACACTTCCTTCCTATGTGCCCCTCACAAATTCCTTTCTAAACAATACCGTTACAATAAAAATGAAAGTATTCTTAAACCCAGGAATTTCCAAATTAACATACTGTCTCAGAAATTTAGGCAGTTCTATAGGTATGGCATAATACAGTCCAGACTGCGACGAACCCGTGGACAGCATTGCCTCACAAACAGAAGCGCAAATCTCATCTCCGAAAACGATCAACTAATTAACCCGTGCTGGGGTGTAACCAAGTGGCGCCTCTCCCTCTGACTGGTTAATCTTCTGCAGAAGGACCTTTAAATGGTCTCGTGAGGAGCGGCGCGACCACTTTCTGGTTATAACTTGCTCTCATTCCCGATGGACTTGCTGCTTCAATTCGCCAAGAAAGTGTGGAGCGTCCGTAGGCTCCTGGTGCTCTTCGTTACACCTCTCGTCCTGTTGCCGCTTCTATTCACGCTGCCCTCCCGGGTGAGTCCCCTCCCGTTCGTCCGTAGTACCGTTTACTCGGTTCGAGCGCTTTTGAAGTGTCTGCCCGGTCTCCACTATTGGGGGCAGTAAAGCAAAGGTCAGTACGAATAATGATCAACACTAATAATTGACAACACTGGCCCTTAATGCATTTTTGACGCTTTTGCAGTGAGATTTCGGGCGGAGCACTCATATCCCAAAAGTGTATTAAGACTCCCAGAGTGTTACGGGTTTGACACGATTAAGGAAAATAAAACCAATTTGACCTCTTTATTTACATTAGCGTAAATTTTGGAAACTCTGTTTTATTTTGATTGGTGAATTTTAACAAGAATATAGCACCTTTCATCATCAGAAAATGACAGATGAATGACTTTAAAATGCGAACACACACGCGTTTGTAATTGAAGTACAGAGTCGGCCTACAGTGATGTTTAATCAAACACGATTTCCAGAGTGTCTCATTTTAAGTATTTCATTTTTTCCGAGTATTTCGATTCACACTTTTTTTGCAGCAGGGTGGCGCAGTGATTGGAGTAGCACTTTCAGATTTTTTTTTCTGATGTATTTTAGGTTGACTGGTGGGGTTGTGAAATAGTGTACAGTTTGAGGGAATTTGGACTTTGTGATGCATACAGAAAGTCAAGAAGAAAGTTAAAATGGGAATACAATAATGGAATGCTTATTGCATTTTGCTTCTATGTGCTCTGGTTTCAAATAAAGGATTTTCTTCCTTTGTTTTTCCTTTTGGGGGTTATGCTGCATTTGCCTTTTATTATCTTTTGTGCATCCTGGCATTCTGTCACGTTTTACTTGGTAGAACTGGCGTTGCTTTGTACGGGCAAATTTTCACTTCATCATTTTTTATTAAATGAGAAAAAATGAGAAAATGGAGGGAGGGTTCTAGTACATTTACTTTGATCTTATCTATTGGAATCTTCTGTAACGTACCTTTCTTATTCTTACAAAATGATGTAACTTTAGCAGTATGCAATCAAAAGGTATACTATAATGAGCAGTTCTGTTGTATTTCCTACATTATCCTAATCCCATCCAATCACAAGATTCATATCCTGACTAAAGATTAAGCTTTTCTGTATCACAGCCTGAAACTGACATTTTTGTTAAACCTCTGATGGTTGAAGATGTTTGTTTGGTGTGTCATTTCTTTCATAAAGTTATTATGCATAATTTTCGATGTCATTGCTTTGCACCATTGGTGCCATCCATCCATGTACCATTTAGGGCTGACAAAAACTTTATCACTCCAGTGCTGTTCTTATCATGATATTGAGAACTGAGAGAAAACCACGGGCATACATTATTCACAACGGTTCATACAGTCCGTATATGACGCCTTGCTCTAGAGTTTTTTTGCCTTGATCATGTGGATTCAGAGTGAAATGAGGAAGAAATAAATTATAAGAAATGATCTATTTGTCATACACATATACTATATACTAGATAGGTTATTATGCTGGAAAATACAAGCTGTGTGCAAACAATGTGCTAGCATATATACTTGATGAATTAGTTTAATACAATCTTCATATGTTACCTTCATATGTAATCTTTTTAGTTTGCCAATAAAAGGTATTGTTTTGCTTGACTTCTCATTACATCCCTAATGGCTAACACGGTACAATACTCTAATACTATGTTACCTCAAATAATGTTTTATTATTCTAATTCAACTTACAGGCTTTGCTTTTGAAAAGATTATCAAAGGCTTACAAACAATCAGCACTTTCATGATTTGTATATTTTGGCCCTTCTGGTTTATATTTCACCTTTATGTTTCAATTAGAACTTTGTTTTGTATTTGTTTAAGTACAGTTTTATTACATTCATGATGTTTTCATTCCTCCATTTTGTATTCTGTTTTGGATTGACATTTTGTGTTTGCCATCAAACCGTTAAACCATAAAATTAGGGGCTTGATGGCAAAAAGTGAAAATGAGTTGATAATGAAACTCACTGATGATTTAATTCTGAATTTTGGTTTAATTAGAAATAAGAAGAGCAATTACTGTAGCTGCCTACAATGAGGAGTGTTATAGTATACAAGAAGTGTGCAACCTGAAACGAACACATGTGAAAATATTTGCAATTGTTCACAAACATATGCAGGTAGATGTTCTGTTGTGACCATATGCTCATCTCACTATTGCATCATTTGATGTAAATTCTGGGACACATTCCTATGTTTATATTGTGTTTCCATGTGATATTTGACAATTGCTCCAATTTTGTGCCTCTCACCATTACCGCCTGCAAGTCACTCTTAGTCGCTCACCAAATGCTTGGTGAGTTTTTAAGGTATCCATTACACGCTAGTACTGTGCCCTCTGCTGGCGCATGACTCAAGCGACGAGGCACTACACTTAAACAGAAAGTACAGACAGTTTCACCAGAGAGTGTGAATATTTTATCACAAATTGTAGACACAGGCATTCATCAGGACAAGGCATCGCTCTTAAAAATGAAAAAATACACTGCACTGCCATGGTAGGGAAAAATACTTGGCAGAAAAGGAAATCACGCCAAGTTCATAGTGCTTTACAGCTTTTATTTGCTATAAGAATTACCAGCTGCATAGTAGAAAATTTCATTTGAACACTCTTCCATGTGGTATTGGGATCATTAGGTAACACCTTTATGGAGCTGTAAAACAACACTGACTTCTCACCTCATTTCATTATATATACAGTATATTGTCATAGATGGCCGGGGCCCTTGCCCAGCTGGGACACCTCTGCTATGGAAGGACCTGGGGAGCCAGTTTGAACAGAACACTACCTCCCCCGAAACACTAGATGTCCGACCCCTGGGTGGCAGCCATACCTTGGATTCCTGCATGAGTCCTTTGGAGATGGTGTCCAATACTGCCCTGTTGGGATCCAGGGCTGCAGATGTTCCTGAGCCCGTGTGGGTGGTTCTTCCTCCACACCTGGAAGTGCTGCCAGTTAGTAGGGCAATGAGCACCTGAAGCACTTCGGGTGCCTTAAATAAGGAACCAGTGGACAGAACTCGGAAAGCCAGAGTCAGGTGGAAGGTGGACGAAGCTTGCAGTGGAGGAGTAATAGAGAAGAATTATTATAAGTATTGTGTGCTTTTGTGTTTGTGGGACTGAGTTGTGCCTGTGGGAAACGGGGAAGGCGTTTCCCACCTGGTGAAGAAAATAAAGGTATCTTTTGTTATATAAGTGTGCCTCTAACATCTGTCTGTTGGGTTGCATGGCTGGCACATCCCTAGAGTTGTTTCAATAGATATATATATATAGTGGCAGGACACCCCTCAACATATGTTCAGGGGGAGCAACCATGGGCTGCTCAATACCTCCCCCGGGACGCTTGGTGGTGGTGCCTCAGCTTCCCATGGGGCTCCATGGGAGATGGAGTTCTCCACAGCTGGGATCTGGGGTGGCTGCCAGGGGGCGCTGCATGGGACTCTGAGCTTGGCTGGACAAATCTTCAGCCCCACCCGGAAGTACAACCGGAAACCAGTGATGAAGCACCTGGAGCACTTCCAGGTGGACTATAACATGGGCCAGCAACCACCACTCAGGGGCCAGAGTCGGGAGGAGGAGGATGAAGCTAGACGGGAGGAGTGGTGGTGCCAGAAGAGAGTGTTGTGTTGGTGAATTGTGTTTTGGGACTGTGTTGTGCCTGTGGGGCTCACGGGGAAGACGTGCCCCACAGGTGAAGAAAAAGAAACATTTGTTTTATTTTACGCGTGCCTCCGTGTGAGGTGGAGTCGGGGGTAATGGCTCTGCCTCCGAGGAAACAGAAAACTTAACGTCTATGCGTGGAAGTGTGTGTGTCTGTTTGTCCTGCCCGGAAGTGCAAGGCTACTACAGCATGAAGCTCAGAGAGCCGACAAGGTGGCCCCAAGATAACGAGTCGGAAGAAAAAAGCAACTCTGTTGCCAAAGTAAAACTGCAGAGAAAAGAGAGAAACTCTTACAGCAAGTGAGATGAGCACATCTGGCAAAATGGTATCCCTTTTACTTTTCCTCCTGCCGCTAATACACAAGCGAGGTGAACACGTCAGCACAACGAAACCTAGGAGAGAGGTGCCCAGAGTAGTTCCTTTCAATTACCAGACATCTCTACATTTCAATTTTTTTTCTGATGATTTCAATAGTTTTTAGGACTACAGATTTTTACAGCACGGGCTTACACAGCTGGTGTGTGCGTGTGTGTGCGTGTGCGTGTGTGTGTGTGTGTGTGTGTGTGCGTGTGTGTGTGATATATAAAATATATATAAATAGCCACAGTACCTGTTAAAGAATATGAAATAGAATATGTAAAAAATTTGCTGTCTTTAGCACCGTTCCTCTGTATTATTCAAAGGTGCTGTCTCTTTTGAATGTATTCTCGTAAAGCCTTCATTCTTGCCTTCCTGTCCCGTTTTATACTTGCCATCTTTGAAGGCGTCTCTCTCAGCATGCCTCTTCCCTGTCACGAAAGCCAGACTGACCAATCAGATTGCACTTAAGGACTGGACACACAGTGTTTTATTATATAGTAGGCAGCCATTTAAATAAACAGGGGAAAAAGTTTCTTTTGGAAATTCAGCACGTCTAAGCACAACCCGTGATGAGACAAAAAGACATATTTTTAAGCAAAACCTATAATCCAGTAAAACAACAAAACTGTTATCCAGATTAGTTGAGAAGAAAACGCTGCCGTTGGTCTCTTAGATCACTCTTTGGCTGTCAGAAAACTTTATGTGTGCTTATGATGACGTGCACTATGGCTGATGGAGGACTGATTGGAATTGTAGTCCCTGCGTCTGCAATGGTTTTTTGATTGCCTCTCCTCCCATTATAACCAATCTCCCCGATATGAGATATACACCCTGTATTTTAAGCCTGAACAATGGTAAAGCACACACCAAAATTTCATAAAAATCAGTTCAGCCTTTGTTCTGTGATTAACAAACAAAGAAACATCAAGTGGAAACTGCTTACAATTTTATTCGTATAGATTTATAATAACCTACTTGGCCTGAAATTGTATTTTCTGATGGCAGTGGATTAATAACAAATCTTTGTTATGGCTTCTATGGAATTTTTTTAGTTCTGTAGTTACTGTGTATTTTATATTGCTTGCTAATCCTATTTTCTGGATATCTTTTATAGTTGCTATACCTTTTATTGATCATGTGACACTGTGTCATCATGCTCTGAATATATAAGATAGCAGCGTTCAATAGCTTATCATGTAGACCCAGTAACATACAGGACCTTTATACTTTTCTAGATTTAGTGTGTCACAATCAGTGGGTAGTGAGAAATCTGTGGGACACTGCAGCACCAATACATGCACTAACCACTTTAGATGCCAGGGTTCCAAAGGCATGCACGTTAGGTGGATTGGCGATTCTAAATTGGCCCTAGTGTGTGCTTAGTGTGTGGGTGTGTTTGTGTGTGTCCTGCGGTGGGTTGGCACCCTGCCCGGGATTGGTTCCTGCCTTGTGCCCTGTGTTAGCTGGGATTGGCTCCAGCAGACCCCCGTGACCCTGTCTTCGGATTCAGCAGGTTGGAAAATGGATGGATGGATGGGTATGAGACAGCTTTCTGCAAAGGAAGGCCAAGGAAATCCTGACCATGGTACCTGTTTGAGTGAGTCCCAGATGAGCCTCTAGCTGTCACTGGCAAGCAATTTGTCCAAGTCTATGCCCCCACACTCTCTCTGGTCATCCTGTCTGAGAAAACGGAGATGAGAGACTTGAACCCAGCATTTTGGGTCGAAAAGCTGCCATTTGTACCCAACATTTACGGTAAAGAGTAGTCCTCTGCAAATCTGACTTTCTTACCTTATGACATGGCTTTTTAAGAGAACTGACTCTCTCAGCCTTGCTGTGTACGCTGCCTGTTACATTTGCCCCACCATAGTAGCCTGAGGTGTTCATTATCTCATAACAGAGCACAATTGCCTTTACTAAGAGGCTCATCAAGAAGACATTATCCGTGTTGGAGCACCAGAACACCTGCACTGTGACAAGGAATGGAAATTCAAGTTAGAACTAATGAAGGAGTTGTGCCAGCTCCTTCCAATCCACTTTATTCACACCATTATGCTACAACCTTAGAGCAACAGACTTGTGGATTGTTTTTACAAGACTCTGGTCAACAAGTTCTAGTGTAATAGCGGAGCATCAGAAGGACTGGAACCAGCATGAGTTGTATGAGTTGGTGTATTGGATATATAGTGTATAGGACAGAGAGCCGTGGTGATGCATTACGAATGGTTGGCCTCTTACCACCACAGTGTAGAGTTAACTTTACTTCCCAGCAGCACAGCACTCAACTGTAGTTGTAACCTTCTTACTGACAACACAACCCACAGCAGGAGAAAAGAGCACCTTGGTGTTTCAAGAGTTTGTGCGCCACTGCTAGGAGCTGGAAATGGTTATTGGGACACCTCTTATACAGTATATACTGTAGCTAGTTTATTACATAAGAATACTCTTATATATTGGTATTAGAGACCAAAGGATTTATTTCAGCTTCATTCAAATGATGGCATGGATTTGATCACATGAAAAATTGTGAACTTTAAGTCTAACTTTCTAATAAGTTTCCACAGTCTACAGGATGATTTATTACTTTTTATTTGTCTTCTGTTTTTTAGGAATATCTTTGTCTAATAAGCATTTTTCAAGTAGAATTAAAGTTAACCTGCCACTCTCCAATAGATCTACTGAATTAAATAACTTAATTAAATATCTTCATTAACTTGATTAAATAATGGATAACTGATTAAATAACTTACTTAAATAACTATTGAATTACATAACTTGCCGCTCTCCATTAGATCTGTTGGATTAAAATATTTACACAGTGCTGACTGCGGTGGGCTGGTGCCCTGCCCAGGATTTGTTCCTGCCTTGCGCCCTGTGTTAGCTGGGATTGGCTCCAGCAGACCCCCGTGACCCTGTGTTAGAATATAGCGGGTTGGATAATTACTGACTGACTGATACAGAGCTGATTTGGGGCCATTTGTACTTCTTGCCAAAGGCCATAGAAAAACAATATGGTAATAATGTTCTAGAAACTGCCAGATCCAGCCGCAAGAGGCTGCAGAGGCCATATGCCTTTTGTTCATCCCGTACTTGTGGCGATGCCAGCTGTAGAATGATGCACTCTGCATAGAACAGTGAGGGAAGAGATGGAGGAGCTGCAGAGGTAGCAGTCTCCTGGCTGTCTTCTTTCCTTTAGTGATGCTATAACCAATAAATGGCCACAAACTAGAGTTCCAATATTTGGGACACTGATTGGCCATGGCAACAGTATTTTTTAAAATCACGCTTCACGCAGCTGGCAATCTGTGCAGATTGTTCACACTTTTTTCTTCCATCAAGAAGACAAAAATGCCTTGTAAATGGTAATTAATCTTTTGATATTATTATTATTATTATTATTATTACAAGGGGGTTCTGCCTCCTGCTTGCTTTGCTTGCCAACACCCGGGCGGGAGCTATGCACTAGCCACTTGGCGGCTCTGCCGCTTGCATATGGGGAAGCATATGTACTATTTAAACAGATTGTTATTTTCATGGGAATTGTTACATATGCATAATAGACCTAACTATTTTACATTACAGCGAGTAATTAACCATAGCAAAAAATAGTAAAACATAATAAATTGAAAGAAAAGTGATTCATGTTACATTAGAGGAATTCGTTGAGTTATACAATTTCCTTCTGTTTGGATTTGAAAATAACAGGCAAATACTTTTTAAACTTACACTTTAACTGTAAAACTTCAGTAAAAACAATATTTGGAATTAACTTTTCTTAAATATTGAATTTTGATTCCGTGCTTGTTCTTACATAATGACAACGCAGCGTATAAGCGCGTGAGTGCATATCGTTTCTTTCTCTCTAATAAATAAACCTACTTTTTTGAATGTTTATTTCTGTGATTTGTTAATTGTCATAGCAAAAGCTATTCTAACAGAAAACTGTTAACATTTTAATATGAAATGCATATCAAGATCTCCTTTGGTGTCTAATGTTATCCGCGGAATATGTACTACATTACATTTCTTGTTGCCTGTTAAAATTTTACATGTTAGAATTTTTCAACCAATTTTCAAAACAACTAATCTTGTCCAATTGCATAGCCCATCACTCAAACATAAATTAAGCAATAACATTATGATACATCCTTCTTTCAACAGTAATTCGGCCGGTGGAAGACAAGACGATGTTAATGGTTGTAAATATTGTAAGTTGATGTTTTCGTCTTGCGCACAATCACCACCAACTGTTTCAATATAGTCTATCAATACTCATTTAACCAATTTACCGTGTAACCAATCAACAATTTTTGAATTAATTTGTTTGACTTCATCGTTTCTCAGTGTTAGGATTGCCCGTGTACTCATTTTTTCTGTTTATAACCCTTCCGGATAAAATTCATCAATAAGATTTGGACATAATAAGACTTCTTTTATTGGGAAGTTAAAGTGAGGAAAATGTAATAATTTATAAGAGCTGAGAGTGTAAGAACTGTGTCTGACAAAAGCATTCACCATCATCACCCCGAAAGCGGATAGTAGACGTCACTTAGTATATTTTGTGGAGACCAGCCTCAACACAGACAGGCAGACCCCAATGGTTTAAACACCACAACACGTTTATTTTCCATATTTACACTATTTACAGTCCCAAAGCACACAACCCATTGCCCCTGCAAAACACACCCTCAAGTCCGGGCCTTTTCAAAAGTCCTCTCTTTGCCGCCTCCGCTCCTCTCCTCCGAGTTTCATCCTCTTCCACCCGACTCCAGCTGACGAATGGAGGGAGGCGGCCCATTTTATGTCCACCTGGACATGCCCCAGGTGCCCCTTGATGAATTTCCTGCGACACTTCCTGGTGTGGCGGAAGTGCCGCCTGAGCACCCGGAAGCACTTCAGGTGTGGCGGAAGTGCTGACGTCCAGGGCTGCAAAGTCTTCAGGGCACCCCCTGGTAGTGGCCATGGGCCCCTATAGTGTTAAGCTTCCATGCTCAATTCCCATGGCCCCCAGACAAACCAGGGCAGCTGCCCTCTTGTGGTCTGGGGGAGGCCTAGTCCCGCTCCCGGTCCTTCTCGGTGTCCCGGCTGGGCACAGCCCCTAGCCACCCGCCACAATGTGTACCAAATTTCAGGTCAATAGTTCAAACTGTTTGCAAGCTACAGGTAATTTAAAATCCTGTACAGACAAACGAACAGCCACGGTAGCGTATTATATAAGAAGATCAGTATTTTAAGCAATGGAATAAATAGATTTGTATTTTCACAAAGATTTCAGAGTTAATCTTTAATTGCTCGTAGTAAATCAACTGCATCAACCCATCCACAGGGGATGCACAAACCAGTGTGTTTCTTCATGCCGGTCCCAAGCCCGAATAAATGGGGAGGATTATGTTAGGAAGGGCATCCGGTGTAAAATTTTGCCAAATAAATATGCGGACAACAATACAAATTTCCATACCAGATCGGTCGAGCCCCGGGTTAGCAACGACCGCCACCAGTACTGTTAGCCAACGGGGTGCTGGCGGAAATTGTGCTACTGTTGGCCGAAGAAGGAGAGGGGGAGACGTGTCCGGAGGCAGGAGGAGAGGAAGAAAGTAAAGAGAGTGGAACTGAGGGTAGGAACTTTGAATATGGGCAGTGTGACTGGTAAGGGGTGAGAGTTAGCAGATATGATGGAGAGAAGGAAGGTTGAGCATGCAAGAGACTAAATGGAAGGGGAGTATGGCCAGGTGGATTGGAGGTGGATTCAAATTGTTCTATCATGGTGTTGATGGGAGGAGAAATGGGGTAGGAGTTATTCTGAAGGAACAGTATGTCAAGAGTGTTTTGGAGGTGAAAAGAGTGCCAGACAAAGTAATGATTATGAAGCTGGAAACTGGAGGTGTGATGATGAATGTTGTTAGTGCATATGCCCCACAAGTTGGGTTTGCGATGGATGAGAAAGAAGATTTCTGGAGTGAGTTGGATGAAGTGATAAACAGTGTACCCAAGGGACAGAAATTGGTGATTGCAGTGGATTTCAATGGACATGTTGTTGAAGGGAACAGAGGAGACGAGGAGGTGATGGGTAGGTATGGTGTCAAGGAGACGAATGAAGAAGGTCAGAGGATAGTGGATTTTGCAAAAAGGATGGCCATGGCTGTGGCAAATACATATTTTAAGAAGAGGGAGGAACACAGGGTGACGTACAAGAGTGGAGGAAGATGCACAAAAGTAGATTGCATCCTATGCAGAAGAGTCAATCTGAAGGAGATTGAAGACTGTAAAGTGGTGGCAGGGGAAAGTGTAGTTAAGCAGCATAGGATGTAGGTCTGTAGGATGACGATGGAGCTGAAGAAGAGGAGGAGAGTGAGGGCAGAACCAAGGATCAAATGGTGGAAGTTGAAAAAGGAAGACTGCAAGGTTGAGTTTAGTGAGGACGTAAGACAGGCACTGGGTGGTAGTGAAGAGTTACCAGACAGTTGGGGAAACTACAGCAGATGTAGTAAGGGTGACAGCAAGAAGGGTGCCAGATGTGACATCTGGAAAGAGAAAGGAGGAAAAGGAAACCTGGTGGTGGAATGAGGAAATGCAGGAGAGTATACAGAGGAAGAGTTTGGCAAAGAAGAAGTGGGATAGTCAGAAAGATGCAGAAAGTAGATAAGAGTATAAGGAGATAAGGAGCAAGGTGAAGAGAGAGGTGGCAAAGGCAAAAGAAAAGGCGTACGATGAGTTGTATGAGAGGTTGGACACTAAGGAGGGAGAAAAGGACCTGTACCGATTGGCTAGACCGAGGGACCGAGCTGGGAAAGTTGTGCAGCAGGTTAGGGTGATAAAGGATAAAGGTGGAAACATACTCACAAGTGAGGAGAGTGTGTTGAGCAAATGGAAAGAGTACTTTGAGAGACTGATGAAAGAAGAGAACGAGAGAGAGAAGAGGTTGGATGATGTGGAGATGGTGAATCAGGAAGTACAATGAATTAGCAAGGAGAAAGTAAGGACAGCTATGAAGAGGATGAAAAATGGAAAGGCCGTTGGTCCAGATGACATACCTATGGAAGCATGGAAGTGTTTAGGAGAGATGGCCGTGGAGTTTTTAACCAGATTGTTTAAGGGAATCTTGGAAAGTGAGAGGATGCCTGAGGAGTGGAGAAGAAGTGTACTAGTGCCAATATTTAAGAATAAGGGGGATGTGCAGGACTGCAATAACTACAGGGGAATAAAATTGATGAGCCACAGCATGAAGTTATGGGAAAGAGTAGTGGAAGCTAGGTTAAGAAGTGAGGTGATGATTAGTGAGCAGGAGTATGGTTTAATGCCAAGAAAGAGCACCACAAATGCAATGTTTGCTCTGAGGATGTTGATGGAGAAGTTTAGAGAAGGCCAGGAGTTGCATTGCGTCTTTGTGAACCTGGAGAAAGCATATGACAGGGTGCCTCGAGAGGAGCTGTGGTATTATATGAGGAAGTCGGTAGTGGCAGAGAAGTACGTAAGAGTTGTACTGGATATGTACGAGGAAGTGTGACAGTGGTGAGGTCTGCGGTAGGAGTGACGGATGCATTCAAGGTGGAAGTGGGATTACATCCAGGATTGGCTCTGAGCCCTTTCTTATTTGCAATGGTTATGTACAGGCTGACAGACAAGATTAGACAGGAGTCTCCGTGGACTATGATGTTTGCTAATGATATTGTGATCTGTAGCGATAGTATGGAGCAGGTTGAGGAGACCCTGGAGAGGTGGAGATATGCTCTAGAGAGGAGAGGAATGAAGATCAGTAGGAAGAAGACAGAATACATGTGTGTAAATGAGAGGGAGGCCAGTGGAATGGTGAGGATGCAGGGAGTAGAGTTGGCGAAGGTGGATGAGTTTAAATACTTGGGATCAACAGTACAGAGTAATGGGGATTGTGGAAGAGAGGTGCAAAAGAGAGTGCAGGCAGGGTGGAAAGGGTGGAGAAGAGTGTCAGGAGTGATTTGTGACAGACGGATATCAGCAAGAGTGAAAGGGAAGGTCTACAGGGTGGTAGTGAGACCAGCTATGTTATATGGGTTGGAGACGGTGGCACTGACCAGAAAGCAGGAGACAATGCAGTTCATAGTAAACACATCAACTAGAAAATATTAAATTAAGAATGTTTTACTACATTTGCCTGTTCACCCTTTATCTTAAGTAAAGATAAGCAGAGGATCTGGATGATATAAATTTTGTATTATTGCTTTATTAAATGCTGTACCGTTACCAGGAAATCCTTTCTTCAGTAAGTGAGAAATTAAGACAAGGAAAAAGGAATATAACAGTAGTAACCTGACATGGGTGGACATTGTGATTTCCTTTAACAGGGCAAACTGTCCCCATTTTCCTGCATGGCACCTTCCTTGCTCTTTATCTATTGGAAAATCAATAATGGTTAAACATATAACCAATAAGAGTTAATGTATATCTTTTTTACAATGCAGCCTGACAATTTGAGTTAATACATTTTTCATTTTACATACATTGCCTATCATTTTTATGACACTTTTGATTATTGATTAATTGCAGCACTATACTTCAGTCCAAATCTGGATAGACGCAATATATGAGTGGGGACCCGTATATTTCCGGAATTGTTAGAAAAAAATTTATTATAAAACATACAGCATTTCTCTTTTAGTCACTTTCAAAATACTCTCTTTGTGGTACAATACACTTGTCCCAGCCCTTCTCCCATTCCTGGAAACATTTCCTGTGCTCATCTTTTGTTGCTGCTGCATTTTTTTTCTTGGATTTTTCCCACAGTAGCAAATCTTCTTTTCTATAGCCTCAATTTTAAATTCAGGAGCAAAAATAGTCACAGGGAACAAGATCTGCTAAATTTTTCAAAACTGACAATGCAGCGTGTGCAGGTGTACTGTCACAGTGCACAGTCCAGTTTTGGGGGCACCATCACAACAGATATTTTTTTCCTGATGCTTTCCTTTAGAAGCCTCAGATGTTCAATGGATTGTCACTGATTAACAGTCTGGTCACTGGAAACAAAACTCTTTATGAACAAGTCTGTCTATGTTAAAAACTGTGACCATCATTGTCTCTTGAAAAATTTGCCATGGTTGCTTGGAAAAAAAAACTTGCATAAGTTGTGGCTACATTACAGTGTGGATTCCAGGACTGTATTCCCTGATCTAAGACTTCCAGCCAATGATCTTCAAGACATTAGCCTATCTTCCTGCCATGCCATAAGTGTCGAATATGCAGTCCCAGCTGGTGCGAACCTCCAAATTCTTCAACTGCGGAAAACTCAAAGAGGGTTCCCCAAATATTCAAATAGTGACATTGATGTTGGTAGTGGGGCCCTAATTAGTGCTAAAGCTAGTGACGTAAATATTGATACAGTAGTGGCAAAAGATTTGGCAGTGACACAAATGTTGTGTTTTGCAAAATTTGCAGCTTCAGGTTTTTGTGGTGGAAAGTCACATTTTTTTTAGATTATTGGGCAGAGTGATTAGATGCATATTAATTCATAGCAAAGAGCTTTATTAGCATAAAAAATTAACTTTATCACAAAAAAGCATTTTCACTTATTATAGCCCTGGCACAAAATGATCAGCTAAAAGTGTCCAGCAAGCACTAGGACCACTGTCTCCTCCTGAAGAGTTAGCTACATAATTGTGTTGCCACCATTGCAGAGCTTGCTCAGTATTGGCAGCAGGTGGGTATGAGGCGAAGACTTTTGGACAATGGCCTTGTGTCAAGAAGGGCAGCAAAGAAGCCACAGCTTTCCAAGAAAAAACATCAAGGACAGACTGGAATTCTGCAGGAAGTAAAAGGATTGGACAGCAGATGACTGGTTCAAAGATATTTTTTCAGATGAATCCTCATTCCGATTGTTTGGGACTCTGGAAAACTGATTGTCCGGAGAAGAAAAAGGTGAACGCTACCATGAGTCCTGTGTCGTGCCAACAGTGGAGCATCCTGAAATAATAAATACTGTATGTGGGGTTCTTTCTCATCCAAGGGTATGGGCCCACTCACAATTCTGCCCAAGGGCACTGCCATAGAAAAGAAAGGTATCAAAATGTCCTCCAATAGCAACTTCTTCCAACAATCCAGGAGCAATCTGGTGATGATCTGTGTATTTTCCAGCATGATGCAGCACCGTGACACAAGGCAAAAGTGATAATGAAGTGACTCGGAGACCATAAGATTGAAAGTTTGGACCCGTGGCCAGGAAGCTCCCCAGATCTTAATCCCATTGAGAACCTGTGGTCAATTCTCAAAAGGCGGGTGGACAATCATTCACAAATTGTGATCAACTCCAAGTACTAAAAAGGCGAGAATGGATCACCATCAGTAAGAATTTGGCCCAGAAGCTGATAGCCAGCATGCTAGAGTGAATTGCAGATGTTATGAAGAAAAAGGATCAACGCTGTAAATATTGACTCTTTACGTAAATTTGATGTGTTTGCCAATAAAAGCCTTTAAAACTTATGAAATGTTTATAATTGTTTTTCAATATGCTACATAAATGTAAAAAAAAAAAAAAATCTGAAAATTGTGAAGCAGCAAAGTTCATAAAACACAATATTTGTGTCGCCACTGAAACCACTACTGTAGAATAACCACCAGAAATACGCATTTGATCAACTTGGCATGATGCCACACAGCGGACTGATTGACCTAGAACTAGAGAACTACACCCAATTCCCATGCTACTGACTGATTCCAGGACTTTTTGTGTTCCCCTTACGTATATATTTTCAAATTTTTGTTAAGGTTGTAAAGGTTACGTATTTGCTTTTTCATGTCTGTGACATTTCTATATGGGGACGGATTTGGTAGTATTCATTAATGTACTAAGCTGGTCAGACCTGCTAATGAGGTGGTTTAAGTCAGTATGAACAGTTACTCTTCCAGTAAGAGGCTCAACAGCACTAAACCTTCCAGAGACCTTTGTTGCCATAAATATGTTCCAAGATGACGTCATCTTGACCGATTTCCTTTGCTGAATGTACACTGCAACTGAGCCATGGAGTCTCAACATTGCAGCTCATTTTAAAAATGGCACATTTACAGGACTGCAATGACTTGTTTTTTTATCAAGGCAGCAAAGAAGAACCCTTGATTCCTGTAATTCTAGCACATCTTGCAAATCAACTTGATGAGCTCGCATTTTGCCAGTGTCGCAGAGAGTTGGAGCCTTTCTAGCCAGCATTGGACATAAGACAGCAAGCCAGGACACCTTTAATGCACACATGTGCAATCACTTGTACCAAAATATTTGAATATTAGTGAATAATAGTGACAATCCATTTTGAATATTGTCAGTCAAAGTAACTTCATGATTTTAGAATGTAAAAGACAACTGGAAACTTTGAACGAAACCCACACAATTCTCCTGTGAAAGGTTCTTAATTGAAAATAATGGATGTGCAGAGATGCTAGGACAGTGCGAGCAGCTAGTTCCTCTATTGTGAAAGCACCACACTGAGTGCACACCAATGCAGGTACTGTGGGAAAGTATTACCGGGTTTGAAAAAAAATAAGAGCAAATAAGAAAATGGTTGGCATAAACCTGTAAACACTGTAATGAGGCTGTTTCTACAGATTTTTATGAAGAATCAACAAACAAATAAACCAAATGGTTTTCATATTCCTCGCCTGATTTATTATTATTTTTTTTTTGTTTAAGGCCTGGTTAAGGCTAAGTTTAAAGCTGTCTTTCACTGCGTTTCACTCGACGTTTGTAAAGAGCCCCAGTGAAACACACTACAGCCTTCTGATTGACCAAAATCATTTAGCTGCTGGCTGTCGGTTGCCTTTTCTTAATCAAGCAGACTGTTCTTCCCAAAATACATGCCTATATTTACTAAAACACAAGAAAACATTACTTTCTAAAACCACAGTCAGTCTGAAGGCTTTTGCCATTGCTGGATGGCCTGCCGCAAGTGTAATTCCTTTGAAAATCAGTAAGAACCCTCTTTTTAAAATATGAATAAGCACAGAGCTTATTCAGAGGCACTGCAGCTAACTGGTGAGCTACGAGCGCCTTGTCCCTGGAGTAGTCGCCATTACATTGCCTTGTAAACATACAGGCAGTTCCTGAATTTGGATCACACCTTGAACAGTAATGGCCTGTTTATGTAACTTAATACTGCAGCTTTCTGTTCATCTGCTCCGCTGGATGATATTTGGTAGCTAGTTATTTTGGAAAATAAATCCGGACACCTACAAACATACTGAAAGATAGCTGAGCTGCTGTTAATCAAGGAGTGATGAAGAGTGAGAAAGTTAGACCTAGAGTTAGAATATATTACAAAATTTTACTGAGAATTTCCCTACATGCTTTTAATATCAAATACTTTCTAGCTTGTGCCTTGTTGCATCTCAGAGCTCCAAAAACCAGAAACAACCATACAGACACAGATAACCGCCTTCAGACAGGCTTCTTTTTCCTCATCCTCTCCCAACACCAACACCCTAAATAAGGTGGGGTGGCTGCTTTTACACCAGACCCAGGAGTACTTCTGATGCCAGATCATAGCACCTAGGAAGCAATTCCGGGTCACCATAAAACAAGGGAGTCCTCTCCTGTTAGCACCCCCTGGCAATCCCAAACAGGGCTGCCCTTCAAAACTACAATTCCCATGCTGTCCTGTTGGTTCCCAAAACAGAGCCATGCCAGAGGAGCACTGCCACCTATCATACAGGGTTTATATTTAGCTGGTCTTGGATGAACAGAAGCAAAGAGCCTCCTGTATATCTTCCACCTGACTGGGAAAGGGAAAGGAACCACCTCAGGTATGTTAACCCATCAACACCAGGGGTATTCCACTCCAGTCCTGGAGGGCCACAGTGGCTGCAGGCTTTTGCTTTAATCAAAATTTTAATTCGTCATAGGAGACCTCCTATGACAAATAAAAAATTTGGACGGCGTTTTCCCTCGCCCGGACGCGGGTCATCGGGGCCCCCCTCTGGAGCCAGGCCTGGAGGTGGGGCTCGTTGGCGAGCCCCTGGTGGCCGGGCTTGCACCCATGGGGCTCGGCCGGGCACAGCCCGAAGAGGCAACGTGGGTTCCCCTTCCCATGGGCTCACCACCTATGGGGTGGGCCAAGGAGGTCGGGTGCAGTGTGAGTTGGGTGGTGGCCGAAGGCGGGGACCTTGGCAGTCCGATCCTCGGCTACAGAAGCTGGCTTTTGGGACGTGGAATGTCACCTCTCTGAAGGGGAAGGAGCCTGAGCTTGTGCGTGAGGTTGAGAGGTTCCGGCTAGATATAGTCGGGCTCACCTCAATGCACAGCTTGGACTCTGGAACCAATCTCCTTGAGAGGGTCTGGACTCTCTACCACTCTGGAGTTGCCCCCGGTGAGAGGTGCCGAGCGGGTGTGGGTATACTTATTGCCCCCCGACTTGGAGCCTGTACATTGGGGTTTACCCCGGTAGACGAGAGGGTAGCCTCCCTTCACCTTCGGGTGGGGGGACGGGTCCTAACTGTTGTTTGTGCGTATGCACCAAACAGCAGTTCGGAGTACCCACCCTTTTTGGAGTCCCTGGAGGGTGTGCTAGAGGGCATACCTTCTGGGGACTCCCTCGTACTGCTGGGGGACTTCAATGCTCACGTGGGCAATGACAGTGAGACCTGGAAGGGAGTGATTGGGAGGAATGGCCCCCCCGATCAGAACCCGAGTGGTGCTTTGTTATTGGACTTCTGTGCTCGTCACGGATTGTCCATAACAAATACCATGTTCAAGCATAGGGGTGTTCATATGTGCACTTGGCACCAGGACACCCTAGGCCTCAGTTCGATGATCGACTTTGTGGTCGTGTCGTCGGACTTGCGGCCACATGTCTTGGACACTCGGGTGAAGAGAGGGGCGGAGCTATCAACTGATCACCACCTGGTGGTGAGTTGGCTTCGATGGTGGGGGAAGATGCCGGTCAGGCCTGGTAGACCCAAACGTGTTGTGAGGGTCTGCTGGGCACGTCTGGCAGAGCCCCCTGTCAGAAGTAGCTTCAACTCCCACCTCCGGCAGAACTTCGACCATGTCCCGAGGGAGGTGGGGGACATTGAGTCCGAATGGGCCATGTTCCGTGCCTCTATTGTTGAGGCGGCTGACCAGAGTTGTGGCCGTAAGGTGGTCGGTGCCTGTTGTGGCGTCAATCCCTGAACCCGTTGGTGGACACCGGCGGTGAGGGATGCCGTCAAGCTGAAGAAGGAGTCCTACCGGTCCCTTTTGTCCTGTGGAACTCTGGAGGCAGCTAATAGGTACCGGCAGGCCAAGCGGAATGCAGCTTCGGTGGTTGCTGAGGCAAAAACTCGGGCATGGGAGGAGTTTGGGGAGGCCATGGAGAACGACTTTCTAACGGCTTCGAGGAGATTCTGGTCCACCGTCCGGCGTCTCAGGAGAGGGAAGCAGTGCAGTGTCAACACTGTATATGGTGGTGATGGTGCGCTGCTGACCTCGACTTGGGACGTTGTGAGTCGGTGGGGGGAGTACTTCGAAGACCTCCTCAATCCCAATAACATGCCTTCCAATGAGGAAGCAGAGCCTGGGGACTCGGAGGTGGGTTTCCCCATCTCTGGGACTGAGGTCACCGAGGTGGTCAAAAAACTCCTTGGTGGCAGGGCCCCGGGGGTGGATGAGATACGCCCGGAGTTCCTCAAGGCTCTGGATGTTGTAGGGCTGTCTTGGTTGACACGTCTCTACAACATCGCATGGACATCAGGGACAGTGCCTCTGGATTGGCAGACCGGGGTGGTGGTCCCCCTCTTTAAGAAGGGGGACCGGAGGGTGTGTTCCAACTACAGAGGGATCACACTCCTCAGCTCCCTGGAAAAGTCTTTTCGGGGGTTCTGGAGAGGAGGGTCCGTCGTATAGTCGAACCTCGGATTCAGGAGGAACAGTGTGGTTTTCGTCCTGGTTGCGGAACAGTGGACCAGCTCTACACCCTTAGCAGAGTCCTGGAGGGTGCATGGGAGTTCGCCCAACCAGTCTACATGTGTTTTGTGGACTTGGAAAAGGCGTTCGACCGTGTTCCTCGGGGGATCCTGTGGGGGGTGCTCCAGGAGTATGGAGTACCGGACCCCTTGATAAGGGCGGTTCGGTCCCTGTACAACCGGTGTCAGAGCTTGGTCCGCATTGCCGGCAGTAAGTCGAACCCGTTTCCAGTGAGATTTGGACTCCGCCAGGGCTGTCCTTTGTCACCGATTCTGTTCATAACTTTTATGGACAGAATTTCTAGGCGCAGCCAGGTTGTTGAGGGGGTCCGGTTTGGTGGACTCAGGATTGGGTCACTGCTTTTTGCAGATGATGTTGTCCTGTTTGCTTCATCAGGCCGTGATCTTCAGCTCTCTCTGGATCGGTTCGCAGCTGAGTGTGAAGCGGCTGGGATGGGAATCAGCACCTCCAAATCCGAGACCATGGTCCTCAGCCGGAGAAGGGTGGAGTGCCCTCTTAGGGTTGGGAGCGAGATCCTGCCTCAAGTGGAGGAGTTCAAGTATCTCGGGGTCTCGTTCACGAGTGAGGGGAGAATGGAGCGTGAGATTGACAGGCGGATCGGTGCGGCGTCCGCAGTGATGCGGGCTCTGCATCGGTCTGTCGTGGTGAAAAAGGAGCTGAGCCATAAGGCAAAGCTCTCAATTTACCAGTCGATCTATGTTCCTACCCTCACCTATGGTCATGAGCTATGGGTAGTGACCGAAAGAACGAGAGCGCGAATACAAGCGGCTGAAATGAGTTTCCTCCGCAGGGTGTCTGGGCTCTCCCTTAAAGATAGGGTGAGAAGCTCAGTCATCCGGGAGGGGCTCAGAGTAGAGCCGCTGCTCCTCTGCATCGAGAGGAGTCAGATGAGGTGGCTCGGGCATCTGATCAGGATGCCTCCTGGACGCCTCCCTGGGGAGGTGTTCCGGGCACGTCCAACCTGGAGGAGGCCCCGGGGAAGACCCAGGACACGCTGGAGGGACTATGTCTCTCGACTGGCCTGGGAACGCCTTGGGATTCTCCCGGAAGAGCTAGAAGAAGTGGCCGGGGAGAGGGAAGTCTGGGCATCTCTGCTCAAGCTGCTGCCCCCGCGACCCGACCTCGGATAAGCGGGAGACAATGGATGGATGGATGGATGGATGAAAATTTTAATTACAACCCATTTATTTACAACTAACGTTTTTTGGACTTAGTTTTACTTAACTTGTTGGCTACTATGCAGAGCCCTTAATAATCTATTTAAATTTTCAACAGCTACATTAAACTTATAATTGTTACCTGTTTTCTTAACCAGCCATCAGTTAATAATGAGCTGCAAATGACAAAAGGAACCAACAGCTCTGCAGATAACGTGCTTCCATTTAAACCTGCATACCTGCTTTATGAAGTACCTGTGTTAATAAAATGTTTTGAAATAAATGAGAGAGAAGGGAAGGATCAAGAACTACAAATCTTTTCCAGACCACAAAACATTTGGAAAATGTTGTCAGAAAGAAAAACGTCCACAATCTGATAAAGATTTGTCTTGGAATAATAGAAGCACTAAAAAGCCATACGATTAAAGACCACATTTCGTTATCCACTAGGCCTGGCTTCTAATTATGAAACTGACTGAAGTGAAAGCCTGCACTCACTGCGGACCTCCAGGACCAGAGTTGAGTACTTCACCATCCATTCACGGTGGCCTCCTGAATAAATAAGAAAACCCCATCCATCCCAGATTGGATGCCAATGCATCACACTCTATAACATTATTGTTGGTAATATAAACTCCCTCATTTTAATACCTGATGCTGAAACAAACAGACTTTTAGGTCAGCCTTTGCTTTCCACATGCTCTTTTCCCGATAGATCATATTCCATGTACTGTACATCAGATACAAAGCAAGAACCACCTCCTGATGAGATGCCAGTCCATTGCAGCACACTTTCATACACACACCCTCTACCCCTTACTAAACTAGTTTTCATTTCCGAATTAACCTGAAATGCGTGACTTTGGGATATGAAAGGAAATCAAAGTATGGTAATTGAAGGCATCTCAGTTCTGAGGCCAATTTAGAATTGACTGTTAGCCTATATTGATATGGGAGTAAAACTTTACTTTACAGCATAAAGTCCAGATAGACCACATCCATGGGTAAATTAGGTAAGTGTGCCTTTTGTGTAAACTCTATAACACATAGAATCAGGTGTAGGATCGTGAAGGTTCTTTACTGCACCACTGTGCTGACCCATGTTCTAATTTTAGTGTATTTTAATGCACATCGGGCATGAAAACACTTGTGCCGACAAATAAATGATGACTTAAAAGGCTTAGTTTCTAATTTTTTATAGAGTAAATGTTAGCAATTAACAAGTTCCATAAATCCCTTGCACTCACTACTTTAATTCTTTTATTTTTCAATCCCAGTTATTCCAAGTGAGGGTTATTGTATGGGCTGGAGGGCAACACAAGAAATTGACTCTGCACCTATGCATTGCAGGGTGAACTCGTGTACTGTTTCTTAAATCATTTCAAACTAATTTAGGGTTGTCAGTTATTGTAACACTTACATTGTTGGGATGTGGTAGGAAACCAGAGGACCTGCATAAGATCCACACAGACCTCCAACTCAGATTTCTAGTGGTATTACAGTATTAAATCTGAAGCCTTTGCAGTTTAAAGTAGAAAAATGCTTCATATGGGCAAAAGCAACATCTGTTGTATATATAGGATATACTGTATATAGGACACTGTCCTAAAAGAAGCAACCTCTGAAAAGGATTTAAGTGTTTTACGTTGACACAACCTTTTCATCACCTAAGCGATGTGCCGAAGTGATTAAAAAAGCAAATAAAATGTTAGGTTATTTGATGAAAACTGTTGAATTTAAATCAAGGGATGTTATGTGAAGTGACATCTTTAGAGGGGCTTCCGGGGTTTTAGCCCCTGATCTCAGGCATTTTAGCCCCTGATATTTGAGAGGCCTTCCCAACCCTGTTCAATGCACTATGCCTATAGCCCCTTATCTTCTATAGGATAGCTGTGGTTTCTCCCATTTACCATTCAGATAATGGCTGCCAACAGTGCAAAATCTTCAAGGTGGGGACCCTCCTGGCTTCAAAAACATGAAAACTCTAAGGGGGACCCACTAATCGGGATATGGAACTGATGCTCAGACCATTCAATGCACTAGCGAGACCACATCTTGAATATTGTGTGCAGTTCTGTTCACCATGGTATAAGAAAGTCCTAGCAGCACTTGAAGCTTTAAAGAGGAGAGCAACCAAGTGCATCCCAGGACTTAAGGACATGACCTACTGTGACAGCCTCAGAGAATTAAATCTGTTTAAACCAGGATCTAATCCAGGTATTTAAAATTCTTAAAAGCATTAATTAAGTAGATCTAGCAGCATTCTTTCGGTTTAAGGCTGAGCCACATACTCAAGGACGTTAGTGGAAATTAAGGGGAAGTGCATTTAAAACTGAAGCCAGGAAGCACTTCTTTACGCAAAGAGTTGTGGGTCTCTGAAACAAACTACCGAGACATGGAGTTGAAGCAGAAACCTTGATAACCTTTAAGAAGAATCTGAATGTGATACTGGGACAGCTTAGCTAAACAAACAGGCTTGATGGACTAATGGTCTCCTCTCATTTGCCAAATTTCTTATGTTCTAACATTCTTTTGCCTTAACACTACAAACAAAATGCCCAGTTACTGTGTACCTCCATGCGACTTGAGGTACAATATGGAATGTTGGGTTTTACTCCCTGAATATTTAGAAATATAAAAATAACACAAAATGAAGATGCAAAAAAAAAACAGTTAAGCTTAAATGAAAATTGTGAAAGGTTTGGTTTTGTTTAAGCAACACTTGCAGTGGCCTTGTTATGTAGGTGGCTATCTCTCATAACATTTCTGCTACGTTCACTCTGCTGCTGAATTCTGATTATTTTTTAGAGAAATGTAAATAGCAAAAAATGACAAAGTCTTAAACTGGTGACACATGACATGACTTCTAGTCAGAGCGAATGTCAGACTTGATGACTGCGGTTGCTGACCTTGTTACCTTGAACATCTAACATTAAACAACTAGAAATTGCAAGGCATGACAAATTATACAAATCCATGATGACTTTTCAACACTTTCATATTTCCAAAGTATTGTGGGTGCATCCCTTTTTCTGACAGCCGGTAAGACGCTACCTAACAGAGCCGGTGCTGTATAAATGCTTTACAGATACATCAATTTCATCCATCATTCTTTTTGTCAGGGTATGTATAACACAATACATCAGACAGATAAGCCTTTCTTATGTTTGTAAGCTTCCAAACACTCTCACACTAGAAAAGTCATATAATGTGACCAGGCCTTTACTTGTCAGATGAGATTTAGACCACTTTTGTATCCATCCATCAGTCTTTGATATCTGCTTATATGGAGCAGGGTCACTGGGACCAGGCATATATGCTAAACACACTCACACATACACACACACACACAGAAGAGCTATTTTAGCATCACCAATTCACCTAACTTGCATGTATTTGGACGGTGGGAGGAAACTAGAGCCTCCAGGGAAATTTCACACAGACCTGGAAAGAACATACAACCTCCATGCAGGGAGCACCTGGGACGTACACACCAGTCTCCTTGTTGTGAGGCAGTATCGCTATCAATGTACTACTACTTTTATATGTGGCAATTAAGCCATTACGGACATAATTTCCAGACAGAAGGGCAGCTTCAGCAACAGACTGCTGTCACTGTCCTGCTCCACTGACAGACTGAGAAGATCGTTCCTCCCCCAAACTATGCGACTCTTCAGTTCCACTCGGTTGGGGGGTTTGGGTAGACGTTAACATTATACAAAGTTATTGTCTGTTTTTACCTGCATTGTTATTAATCTTTAATTTAATATTGTTTTTTGTATCGGTATGCTGCTGCTGGAGTATGTGAATTTCCCAGTGGGATTAATAAAGTATCTATCTATCTATCTATCTATCTATCTATCTATCTATCTATCTATCTATCTATCTATCTATCTATCTATCTATCTATCTATCTATCTATCTAATGTGACGTGAATGTTTCCTGAGTTTTTATATGACCTTTCATCATATGTCTGCATTGATAACATCACCTACAATGCCAACTCAGCATGCCAGTGGAATCAACTGAGGTCACACGGACTCAATAAGCATGGGTCGTGGGGGACAGGGACTGCTCAAGCACACCATTGCTGCACATTTTCTGATGCAAATGGCTGGTCCCAAGCTTTTGTTTTTCCAAAAGAGTTTTAGTTGGTACATAGGACAATAATAACTCTATAAACCTGTAATGACCCAATGAACAGATGTGGACCTAATTTACTGAACATCCCAGATGACATTCTGAAATTGTAAAGCAACTGTTCTGCATGCTTTTAACATCTCCACATCTCACCTCCATTAGTCGTGGCTCCTCTCTCATGTTCACAGATTTCTATAAGCCTAAAGCAGCAATTGTAACGTTTTTGTATTTTTCTGCCTTGTCATCATGAGCTGAAGAATCTGTAGATGTCCCGCACTAAAACCAATCAGCATACTCCTGACATTTTTGTGGTCTAATAGGTTGCATCTATCTGACAAATCTGTTTTACTGAATTTGTGTATGCAGGAAACATAGAGTCCATCTCTATAAATCATCATATAGGATTTGGGTCACTTGCAAAATTAATTTGAACAATCAGACATTAATATCAAACATGATCCAGAACTCAGAACTGAGGCCCTCTTCTGTGCAATGTGAATATAGCCATAGCGTGGTACTTGTGTACAAAAGTCGTCTTTGTTGTTGAACCCAAAATGCCAGCCATTTTAATATACATTTCTTTAGACCTACTGAAGCAGATAGTGTGATGGGAATTCTTTCCTACTAAAGTTCTGATGTCAGATGTCAAGCTATAAAACAGTGTCAGAATGAGTTGGGTATTTGTGAAGGTCTGGTGGCAGGATTGGCACTCCAGCCACTGGAAACAACATCACCCTGTTCCATTCCATTTGATCTAGTGTGCTGCTGAGGTGATGCAAGGCTGTGCTCAGGTCCTAATTTGGGATCCTGAGGTGGTTTGTTATGTGGTGGGTGCGGCAACATGTTCTATCAGTGCCTGCTCTCATTCTCCTCCTTCTCCTGAGTGCTTGTAACGAACCGTACAGAGATGAACCTTAAGGTCATCCTGGAATGAGATTCTCTCTCATCCATCAAGCTTTGTATATCAGGGTGTTTGAAGATATGCCGTCGGTGGGAAATTCAGAGTTGAGTGGGTTTAGAAGGTACAACGCCTGAATTCCACAAGGCCAAAGCCAAGCACAAAAATATACATTTAATTTTTGAAAATATAACAAAAAGTGTATTTTCAGGGTAAATAAGAGTGAGAATTTGGTATGTAGTGTTGCGTGATGTTACAAGTAACAAACGGGTGACCGAGATAATACTTGAATTTGTCATAAGTTATCTAGTATTCAATGAAGAGTTACTTCATGATAAGAAAATAGAAAACATATAACTGGTTCTTAAAGCGACCACTTGGCACAAAAAGCCATTGCTGAACTACCAAAAATACCATCTACTGCAAATTTAAATTATCAGCAGAAAATGGGGAAGTTGATACAGTATATGGGTCTCAAAATTCTTCATGGCTGTTGTACAACACCATACCAGTTTCACCATCAAATACAATAAATTGGCCAGACACAACACTGGTGTAATTTAGTTCGGTCCCTGAAAAACACATTTATTAGAATAGCTTCTGACTTCAGTAGAGTGCCAGGCAGGTTTGAAATACAGTAGAACACTTCAATTGGCATTTTTAAATGGCATAACAGGAAAATAAATAGTAAATGCAGGAAGTGTGTTAAGTGAAGGAAAATGTCACTGATTCAACATGATCCCATTAATACAGGTCTGGGATCACTGTGTTTAATTTTGTATTTTTATTTTAATAATTTCACTGTAGTTTTTTTATGATTACTAATTATGATGCAGTTTAAATTTGCTATAATTATTTTGAGGAACTACTATTGTCCCCTTTGTTGTTTCAGATTGTTTTTCCTTTTCGTGATGATAGCCACCACTCCATTGTTTTACTCCTGAACACTGAGGCCTGATTGCAGCTACGGTCACACTGGAGCTCAATTCCCGTGTTTTTAGTCATACATAACAAAAAGTCTGATCTAATTAGAGAAGTGTGATTAGAAACATGGAGTCCTGTCTCTGTATGTGTCTCAAAACAGATCTAACTGTGCTCAAACCAGCAGCTACAATTTTTCATTTTCTTTTTCCCTTCCTTGCCATCATCATCTCGCAGCTTCGCAGACATCCTGCACCGAAACAATGTTAAATAGTGCAGCAACCAACTTCTATTAGTTTGCTTCTGTCTGACAAATCAGTCATGGAGAATCCACTGCATCCACTGAACAGTATCATCTCCAGATAGAGGAGCAGCTTCAGCGACAGACTCCTGTCACTGTCCTGCTCCACTGACAGACTGAGGAGATCGTTCCTCCCCCACACTATGCGACTCTTCAATTCCATCGGGGGGTAAACATTAACATTATATAAAGTTACCGTCTGTTTTACCTGCATTTTTATCACTCTTTAATTTAATATTGTTTTTTTTATCAATATGCTGCCTGAGGAGTATGTGAATTTCCCCTTAGGGATTAATAAATTATCTATCTATCAAATTTGCTTTTATTCATTTTATGTACATTCAGGATATGCATCTGTACTCGCGTGAGATTTTGTTCAGTCGCAAAATTAATTTGAACATAAGATAAAAACAAATCCGGTACAAGGCAAACAGAGTCACAATAGAATAGCGTGAGGGTGACTTGCACTTGTTCAAACAAATTTTTATGACAACAACAGCACCTAAATTAAAGTGAAATATGGGAAAGCACTAACGGGCTTCTTCTGTAAATGCTTTTTTCACTATTGCAGGGGGGCCCACAGATATTGTACTGTCCCAGTGAGAGAAAAACTGTCGTAAATGGTGGTGATCTGCCAGCGTGCTACCCTTTTGGATTTGTATGAAATGATTATAAAGGTTTTGAAATGTGTATTTGTATTAAATAAAGGAAGTGAGAACTTTCGGGGCTTACCTTGGAATAAAGTGGGATAGCGAAAGGTGTGGAGGTAATAAGTTCCTTTGTTTTACAGAGATTTTGTGAATTCACTTTTTTTCCCACTGTAGGTACTGTAGAATAATAATGTGTATGATGGTTGCAGTTAGGGAATGACCTCTTCAGTCATGATCATAATTGTTGAAATGAGTGTCCTGCTGTTTAACCATTTTGTTTCTTGGTCAATTTCACAGTTTCTTTCACCGCACTGATTATTTTTTATTTAATTTTATTTTAGGAAGGAAAATGCCTTTATATAATTCTGATCATGGCGATGTACTGGTGCACCGAAGCTCTCCCTCTGGCTGTGACAGCCATGCTCCCCATTTTCCTGTTTCCTTTTTTTGGAATCTTGCCCTCAAGTAAAGTGTGTCCACAATACTTCCTCGATACCAACTTCCTGTTCCTCAGTGGTCTGGTGATGGCTTCAGCCATTGAGGAGTGGAATCTTCATCGGAGAATTGCCCTGAAGGTCCTCATGATTGTTGGAGTGAAACCAGCCTGGTAAGAATTATTTGTTCGGTGTTTCACTTTTATGGTACTTTGCTCATGAAGGGATAAGCAGGATGCAGACAAATTTCTTTTCTCAAATTAATGTCAAATCATTATTAACATACTAGTCAACACTCTTCTGTAGTGAGGATTATTAAATGCTCACAAACAAGGTTTGCAGATGTTTTTAAACTGAAAAATCTGAAGATCGGCTTTATGTTAAAACTGCACTGTTTTGGTTTCTTCTGAGTTTTCCAGCTCAAATACTTCATGCAAGCCATAAGATCACTTGAAACATTTGGAATGTGGGACACATGACCTTCTTTCAATTGAGTTCTGAATGAAATGCCACTCTCTGGGTTTGCTTGAATAGCAGGCTGTCCATTTTTATGAATTGTACAAGGAGTTTGCATGCGTCAGCACTTCTCAATGGCTCCCTTATATCACCCAGGTTGTCCATGTACTGTACCTGTCTATTGATTTCACAGTTAGACTGATTTCTTGAGTGACTCTAAGAATTCATATCAATTTATTGTTAGGTTAACCTACATTATAATAAAAGCAGCTGATACATGCATAAACAGTACAGTACAGGGCAGAATGACTCCACTGACAAACTAATAAAAATACAGCATGTGGAACGGTTTCACTAGTGTAATCTGACTGGCATGCAGGTCCTGGTCATAAGTCATGCTGAAATTTGTATCCGATATCTCATCCAGGTGCCATAGTTTTAAAAGTTGCCAAGTTTTCTGGTACAGTAATTAGTTAAATGGTTCAAAGGTGCAAGCTGAATGAATGAGAAATATCATTTTCTGGTTGGCAAACAGTTTTTTGGGTTTTGGGTACAATGCAGGGGCTTTGTTTAAGGCATCTCTTGTCATAAATATTCTTTATTGATTGTAAGAATAGCACCAGAAATGAACTGGGCCATTTTAATAACCCTTTTCACAGAATCAATCCTCTGTGCAGTGTGTGAATGATAAGGGGAGTCACTGAGCCCCAAACCCTGGACATAACTGACATATACACATTCATTTTATTCAAATATAATGATTTTATTTTAGCCAGTACCCAGTATCCAGGCCCTTCTAGAATCCTCCATACAACACACCACAACTATGAAGACTTTTTCTCCTTCTCCATCCTACCCCTCTTCCTCCAAGCAAGTGTCATCCTCTGCTTTTTGACTCAAACTCACCTGGATGAGGTTGAACAGCTTCTTTTATCTGTGACCTGGGAGCTCTTCTGGTGCTAGGACATAGCCCCCTTGAAGCCTTTTCGGGTCAAACCGAAGTCCTTGAAAGTAGGAATTACTAATCCCAACAGCTCCTCCTGGTGGCCTCCATGGAACCTAACAGGGCTTCCCCATGGGACTACAAGTCCCAGCATGCCTGCAGGGTGTCCACATGAGAATCATAACTCATTGATGTTGCCATTTAGTGTACCAAGTCATAAAGAATTAACACATTGTTGTTTCCCACAGTCTTTCCATTATATTGGTCTCCCAGCTATGTAAGAGTTACTGTTTTTTCCTAGATGAAAAGTCCGTCAATCCATTTTCCTTTATTATAGCACTAGCTGTGTAAGTCTGGGCTCCTAGAAACTATTGAAATCATCAGAAAAAAAAATGAAATGCAGAGATGTTGGGTAATTGAAAGGAAATATGTTGGGCAAGGGATGAGGATTTATCTCTGATGTTGTCCCACTGGACCAGTTAAGTAGGCACTCATGATATTATTTTCATTGTCCCCGCAGGCTTTACATTCGATGTCATACACCTTAAAAAACGTCATGGTAAACGACATTCCATATAAAAACCATGTGACAATTTTTAATCAACTTGCCCTGAATTGAGAATTCTTCTACTTTTACTTTGAGACTTTCCATTTGTCTTACTGAGGAGAACACCACATATCATGCCCAATAACTGGTTCGAGCAAATAAATTCCAACATGATCCAGTGTTTGACCTTGCGACTTATTAATAGCCATTGCAAAGGGTGGGTTTTACGGGAAACTGTTGCCATTTCAATCTGAAAGGCAATCCAGTTTCAGATGGACATAAATCGATTTGAGGAATCAACACTGTTTAAGAACTTCCACTTGAATTGCATTTTGATTCAAATCTGTAATAACCAAGCAAGTTCCATTACATAGTCAACACTTTGTATTTAGGTTTTGAAGGAGCATGATAATACATCCTGCTTTCAACGTAAGAATATGATTGGCATTCCAGACATAATGAATAGCATAATTCCAGTGTAATGCTGTTCAAAAACTCCACAGAAAACTTGTATGTTTCCTGGTCATCATTAGTTACAATGGAGTTATCACTTAGATAAGTAACATTCAAAAGGACTGTGCCATATCCTTTGAGATTCTGTCTCCAAATATTTCATTAACAATGGACCACGGCAAATCATGGATTCTGGCACTTCAGTCAATCAGTCACATTGCTTGTGCATTAGCGGCTAAATGAGTTTCTCTTTCCTCTGCATTTCATTTTGCCGACGTGCTTGCCTGCCTTGTCTATCAGCAGCTAAGTAAGCTTCTCTCTCCTTGGAGGTTTCATTTTGCCGATGTGCTCACCTTGCTTGTGCATTAGCGGCTAAGTAAATTTCACTTTGGCGACGGAATCACTTTCTTTCAACTTCATGCTGCAGCCTCACTCTTCTTTCTTCTTCAAACTTGTTAACTTGGGGGCACCTTGGCATGATTTAAATCTAATCGTAGATAATGGAGCCACCCAGGCTGGACAGACAGACACACAAACTTCCACGTGTAGATGTTTTATATATAAGATTCTGTCTGGGCCAGGAATCATCATCCATCCCCATCGGGACTCCTGTCCATCTACTGTAGTACTCACAAGTACGACTACAAAGGTGTGCTAATCTAAAGCAAATTGCATCTCTCTCTCTCTCTCTATACCTGACAAAACTTATTCTGGAAAATGGAGAATTCAGTAGGCTCTGGGGGGCACATGCTTTCCTAAGAAAAAAAAACCCAGAAATTTAGCACTTTTTAATTTGCTGGAGGTAATCAGAAACTTGTAGAAAGTGGGCCACAGGTGCAGTTTTCACTGATGTCATTTGTGTTCTGGTCACACCAGCTTCTTACAGATGGCAGCACTCTTGGGCATCCTTGACAGTCTCTAAATATTTTGTCAGATGCTACTGAAATGAGCATGGTGTATCAGAAATGACTGATGTTTTGGTGAACACTGGATAAGAAAAGAAGTACCCCATCCAAACCTTTACTTACTAAATGTGATAAAGCCTGTCTTCTGGGCACAGAAGTACCAATACCAAAAAAGACAAGTGCAAAGATTTGTGAAGACTACAGAACAATAAGCTTATTATCAGATCTATCGAAGGTAATGTTAAAGTTGATAGCAAAAAGAATAGAAATGAAGGCAGAAAGCTATAAGGAAGAATTAGGAAAGGGAGAGGAATGAGGGACACTGTCAGAGTGTTGAGGATGCTGAGTAAAAGAAGTCTAGCATATACTATATGTCTGTTTTGTGGACCTGGTGAAAGCATTTGACAGAGTAAACTGGGTAAAACTGCTAGGCATTTGGGAAACATGAGAGTAGATTGATGAGACAGAAGACTAATTATAAACTTATACATGAAGCAGTCGACAAAAGTAAGAAGCATATATGGATTAACAAAGGCATGTCAAATAGGAGAAGTAACAGAGAGGGATGCTCACTCTTGCCAATCCTGTTTTTCATCTACTTTGAGTGAATAATTAAAGAAGCACTGACAAACAATGAGTTGGGGGTGAAAGTTGGAAGAAGATGGATTATAGCGATAAGATTTACAGACGATTAAGCAATAATGTCAAACAATGAAGACTACAGAAACTACTGAACAAATTAGACTACACATGCAAAATGTGTGGGCACAGAAAGTGACAGCCTATCATGTAGAAGGCAAAAAGTCAGCTCTAGACAGGCTGCCAGTACATTGCATCGAATACATAAAGTGTATGAAACGAAGTGAAAACCCTGCTTCCAGTTATGAAGGAAGCTGTTGGTCTGGTGTAGCATGGCTTTTCATTTCTGGTTTAGAACTCTTTTATGTGTAAGTGCATGGCTAGAAGCTGAGTGCAAATGTTAAAAGTGACAGTAAGAGTAGAGGTTTTAGGTGCAGCATGAGAAAGTTTGGGGGAGGTCACCTTGGTCACAGAAACACGAAATAACAAGACATAGCAGTAACTAAACTAATTCTAGGACTGCAGGGTATGAGATATGAGGGAAGATTAAAGGAGCTGAGCATTTTCAGTTTAAGCAAAAGGAGATTAAAAGGAGAGTTGATTGACGTGTTTAAAATGATGAAAGGAGTACAGTGGATCACAACTGTTACTTTAAACTGAGTTCAGCAAGAACATGAAGGCACAGCAACTCGTTAAGGGTAATTATTGCGCAAACTTTAGGAAGTTTTTCTTCACACAGAGTACCACAGACACATGGAATAAGTGACCAAGTAGCGTGGTAGACAGTAGGACTTTAGGGACCTTCAAAACTAGACTTGGAAAGAAAATCTTGTTTAAACTTCTCTTTATATGGAGCTAAACCCATGCGAAGACGATCTTGTTCAGAATTTGATTTAAAGAGAACAACTAAAAATGGCACTTTTAATTAAGGGAAAGAAATTAGTAACTGTTACTGTTTCTTATTGGTAGGAATTTATTGCATGATGAGTAAGTTTTAATTTTAGACTTTGATGCCAACACAGAGCTTTTATTGAAGCAATTTTAAAGTTTGGCTACTTTAAATCAACTCTGTAAAATTACAGAATAGCACTATTGGCAATGTCTCCTGTAATACAGAGTTCTGCAGCAGTTAGCCTTTGGGCCTCCCTACTGCTTTCTGCAGTCCATGTTTGGAGGGACAAAAGCAAAATAGCTAATTTTTGTAAGATATAAACAAAAAGCTCTAGTCCAGTTTGGTGTAGTCCCGTTTGGATCATAGCACCATGATTTGTGTATTGTTTCTACCAACTGTAAGTTAAGGAATGACTCTAAACATGTAAACTGTGTGCAATGTCATTTGACAACTCTATATGTTCAACATCCCACAGGACAAACATAGCAACACACACACAAATAAAGACCCTGGGGAAATGCAATATAAAAAGTGCCTGCAATTATTTATAATTTGAAATCCATATCACATAAACAAGCCATGATGGCCACTTGTTAAGAGGAGTCAGTGGAGGAGCTTCTATATTGAGCTTGAGCTCCAGAGCTTTGTGTTGTAAACCTTCTGCTTGAAAACACTGTAAAGGTGTGACTTCTGAATCTGAGGTGATGTTCTGCTTATTTATTCCTATTTGAGGATACCAAGGTAGGCTGAATTTTAACTCCATGTTGTGACTTTTGCAGGTTTTCAGAAATTAGCAATAGGCAACCTTCTCGAAAAGTGGATATATAGTGAAAATGTAGTTCCCTGTACATAATGAAGTAGCTAGCTTTAATACCATGTTCTTGACAAACTGGACATAATTTAACATAGTCAGCTGGGTTTGTATACAACACTGTCTTCACATTTCATATTAAGAATTTTTCATGCAAATGTTTCAATTTAGGAAATTTGGGGTTTGAATTAATAAGTGTGAAATGAATGGAATTTGTATTTGTTTTATTTCAAACTTTAGAGAAGACTCACTTAAAAAATGACTTGCAGGTCAGTAAACACTGTACTTCTGACCCCAGATTTTCACTTTATTGTTAATCTGTCCAGTTCTTTATCTCTACTTTTATCTCTTTGGATTAATGTTTTACCCAGGATGAAAGAAAATCTGAAAAGTAAATGCAAGAGAGTTTTATTAAGTCATATATTTTTTTTTATTTGCCTGTAATATATGACTATCCCTGATGCTCTTTTAAGGGTCCAGAACTATTGAAAAGTAGAAACATGTTAAGTTTGCTGTCTCAGGTTCAATTTCATATGCATCTTAAAAAAATCAAGCTGACAGATAATTGCAGGAGAAACAGGAGTTATCTTTAGAATTGTTTTTTGTAAGCAGATTTTGGCTTTGCATTTTATGAAGCAGTGTGCAATCATTTATCTCAAATAATCCTTGGGATAATAGGACAAAAAACAAACCAAATGGGAACTGAGGTACAAAATGTCCCATTACTGTCCAGTACACAGATAGCTTTAATACCTTGTTCTTGACAAACTGGACATAATTTAATATTGTCAGCTATTTTATACACTCTCGATTACAAAGCCATTAAACAGTCACTATGTTTGGAAGAACATTTTCTTTTAATAATCCATGTGGTTAAGATTGACAAAAAAAGGCCTTTGAATTTTTAAATTGATATCAATCAGAGTTTTGGCCCACAGAGTAAACATTAAGGAAATCTTTGTTGGTAACCTAATAAATGAAAAAGCCTAGGGAAATAACATTTGTTTGCATTAGACATGCTAATTTTAAAAATCTCGTAGCAAATTCATGCATTCTGTATGCACTCTGTGTTAATCCCGTCAGAGCCAAACCTCTTAAAATAACGTTTATGGTAAATTCACATGAGTTTTTACTTAATTAGAGTAGAATGTAGATTTTTCAGAGCAGCTTAGAAGAATGTGAATTTCCCATTGGGATTAATAAAGTATCTATCTATCTATCTATCTATCTATCTATCTATCTATCTATCTATCTATCTATCTATCTATCTATCTATCTATCTATCTATCTATCTATCTATCTATCTATCTATCTATCTATCTATCTATCTATCTATCTATCTATCTATCTATCTATCTAGATAATGGATGATTCTGGTTTTCCCCCTCTAAGCTAGCATGATAGTGGAATAGCCTTAATGCTCTGCTGTATTCCTGTATTTAGACAATACTGTACAATGTCAGATGTAGGAAGGCAGCTAGAAAGAACCATAAACTGTTAGACAGCAAGGCGTATACTTTTATGACTGTATGTGCGTTACAGGCATACGGTCCTAGTGTATGAGATAACATATAGAAATGTAACCAATACATTTAAGCTTTAAACAAAACAATATAGACAAGAAAAGATTTTTTTTTTATTGTTTATATCATCAATTTTTTTTTATAAATTTTTGTGTGAACATCTTGCTTTGAATTTCACTTAAACATTTAAAATAAAGACACATGGACTGTCACTGACACTTGTACTTCTTTTGCACACAAGTCTACTGATTACTGCAACCTTTCTGGTAGGTACATTTTGAACTACCTGGTAAGCCTGGACAAATGCAGTTGTTAATAATAATAATAATAATGATAATTTTTTTTACATTTATATAGCACTTTTCTTACTACTCAAAGTGCTCTCCACACAGGAAGGACTCGGGAAGCGAACCCACAATCTCCTTATTGTAAAGCTGCAGCACTACCACTGCGCCACCTGCAGTTACAATTCATAATGCACATTCAGAACAGTGTCTCCGCAAATGTGGGCATTTTAGTCCTCTGACCTACTCATTCACATTTTTAATTTTATGACAGTTACTTTATATACTCCCGTATAAGTCGAGTATTGAAACTAGAAAAAATAGATCATAAATCAGACCCCGACTTGTACACCCGTTCAAAATTGCGACACTTACTTTTTTTTTTTTTTTTACCTCTTCTTGCCTCCTCCAATCTCACACCAGTTTCTCAGACACATTGAATTTTGTTGCAGCAACACAGTTACCAATTTTGTTCGCTACTTCAACAATGTTTAATTTAAAAACAGCTTTATATTTTCTTGTGATTGAACACTATATTGTAGTTAAGGGATGCTCTTACAATAAAGGTGTATGAGGATGTGAGATACAAAAAACACAAATCAGTGCAAACATTGCTTCGGAATAGTTCAGGTATTACTGTGTGGTCATGTAGGCACAATAGAGAGAGAGAGAGAAGTTAGGAGCACACGCTGATACAGCGCATTTCTGCATCCACATAGAAAAGAAAGGCAGTGAGCTCTGTGGTTACTCTCTCAGGTGGACATTAGCATATTATAAACCCTTGTACCAATAGCATAAGTTTTCCGCATTCGACTTATACGATCGACATTATAAAATACCGGAAATTATACTGTAAAATCAAGTCCCGACTTATCTGCTGGAGAACTTATCCGCAAGTAAATACGGTAATCTTATTTTTGCACATAAGGATGAGAAAATGATACCCAAACGAAATGTAGAACTTGAGATTTTAATCAATTAACATTTCAAAGTTTTAATAAATTGCGATAAAATCACATATTCTAACTCATAAACAGTATTGTCCATAATTCATATAGAATAAGCTCTTAAATAACAATACTTTTGACCATTTATGAGAACTACACTTCTGCTTAATCCATTGGATTTGTTCTACTGGCATGTCTCAGGAAACATCCTGACTTGAATCAGCTGAATCACCCTCGGGGAAATGTGCCACATGGCTGTAGTGTGTCTCGCAACCATATAGCAAGACAGGAAGCACCAGGACTCTAAAGACTTGGACCTTCGTCCTTTTGCATAGATATTGGGAGCACCACACACTCCTTTCCAGCAACCTCATGACCCCCCCCCCCCCCCACATGCTCTCCCAATCCGTCTACTGACTTCATTGGAAGAGTCATCAGAGACATGAATGTCACTGCCAAGGTAAGTAAACCTCTCGACAAGGTCAACACTCTCTCCGCAAACAGACACACTGCTGATGGCTTTGCCCAAGAGGTCATTAAAGGCCTGAATCTTGGTTTTTATCCAGGACACTCACAAGCCTAGATACTCAGACTCCTCGTTCAGTCTCTAGAGCGCCCCAATCAGAGCCTCCATTGACACCACAAAGATCACAGCATCGTCAGCAAAGTCAAGATCCATGAATCTTTTTTCACCAACAGATGCCCCACAGCTGCTGGACCCCACAACCTTGCCCAACACCCAGTCCATACAAGCAGAGTAGGAGCAAGAACACACTCCTGACGAACCCCAGAATCAACTGGAAAAAACACACAGGTCCTCCCCCCACTCTGCACAGCACTCACAGTACCAGTGTACAGGCCGGCCATGATATTCAGCGGCCTTGAGGGGATCCCGTGAACCCTCAGGATGTCCCTCAGGACAGCTTGATCAACTGAGTTGAACGCTTTACGAAAATCGAGAAAAGCTGCAAAGAAACTCTGCCGATATTCGTGTTTGCGCTCCATGAGAACCCTCATTGCCAGGATGCGGTCAATTGTAGACTTCTTAGGCATAAAACCAGACTGTTCTGGTCGCTGGTAGGTGAACAAGTGATCATGGATCCTATTCAGGAAGACCCTAGCAAGGACTTTACCCGGCAATGAGAGTAGTGTTATCCCCCTATAGTTGTTGCAATCCAGGCGATCACCAAAGTTAAGGAACAAGGAACATGGTCACCAGACCCACAGGGACCAAGACAATCCTCATAGTCAGCCCTGTCAGTGCCAATGGCTGCATTGAAGTCACCCATGACCAGAGGAGTGTCACCACGTGGGCACCCATCGAGCGAAGCTGCGAATAAAATGTCTCCCTCGCTGAGACATCACTCACCGCAGTCGGAGCATACACTGAGACAACAGAGCACCCAGGGAATGCCGTAATCTGAGCCTCATAATACGCTCGTTGAAAGGAGTGACACTGGACACCATCAGAAGAAGCCAATCTGCTACAGCAACAGCTACTCCCCGAGTATGACAGCCATTGAATACAGTGAAAATATTTAAAATAGGTGGATTCCATATTTAAAATATAACCCAGCGTTCTTTGTTTTCTTGTGTGTTTGTTTAGTTGTAATGCAGTACAGTAAATGTCAATGATTAACAGGTCCCAAACATCTGTCCATTATCAAATCTGCTTAATCCAGAAAAATTAGCAAAGTGGCACTTGGGGAGGAAGACGAGGGTTGGTGGTGTTTCATAAATGGGTATGTGTGTGTCCTCTTCTGTGATATTGCCATGACCCTTCAACTCCTTGATCCTCTTTAAAGGAGCTGCAATTCCTGAGGGGAAAAAGAAAGAATTCCTTGAATTGCCAACAGACTGTCTTTTTCATTCTGAAAGTGGACTATGATAATGCCTTTAGCCTCCAGAAAATGACATCTGCCATTTTAACTAATGGGAACATCGGGCAAGCATTTCTCAGCATGTGCCCCTTGTTTATGCACCACTCTTATCTTTACTGTTTCTGCTCACTACAGGTTGATCCTGGGAATTATGTTAACAACTGCATTTCTGTCAATGTGGCTGAGTAACACTGCGACCACTGCCATGATGCTACCAATTGCCAGTGCCATCCTTAAAAGCCTTTTTGGAGATTTGGAGACGCTTAAAGAAAAATGCAAGAGGACTGAGACAAACTCCCGTAAGTTGCCCTTTCTTTGCCACGTCAATGAATGCAATACTCCATTCTTGTGATTTTCTTTCTAATCCTGAAATGCGATTAACTTGCCTCCAGCTTGAAAGCACATTTATATATGTCAAGGGAAAATAAGATATTTGTTTGCAGAATTTTCTGAAGAATGACTTGAATTTTTGTAGTCTCATGCCATAGATCTTACAAAGTCTAATTAGGGATTATTTTTTCATTTATTGTAACTATGTTACATATTGTATGTTAATTACTCAAAAAAGCATGATTCAGAAGCTTGGCTCATGTGTTTAAGGACCACGATCCTCACTGGGGGTCCTTTCACATTGAGTTGGGATGGTTTCACCAAGTTTGTCCAAAAATTGAAGGCTATTCGTTATAAATTGGCCAGTGGTGTGCATGGATGTGTCTCACTTGGGTTTGCTACATTTGTTGTGTGCAATGCACCCAGGATACTCTTTGCTTCCAGGTAGCCCATAAGCAGGTTTTTCAAATGAAATGTGTGAATGTGTAAATAGCAGTTATACCCAGAATTACATTTGTAGGGACCTTCAGCCTCTCTTGATGACTTTGTAGTGGACCTTTCCTTTTCTCATTAAAGTATTCACACGTGAAAAGCATCAGTCTATACTTGTGACGATGATGATGATGATGATGATGATGATGATGGGATAAAGGAGACTTGGCAACTGGGGTGAATTTGTCATGAACATTCCACAAGCTTTTTGGTCCTTTTTTCTCTGAAGACTACAGGCCAGCCTGGCCCTTCTCCTTAATTATGTATTGTGAAAAAGCAAATGTTACTTTTTTATTGTAAAGTTATGATCAGATTCTTGTAGCCATTAAAACAAAGAGTCACAAGTCTGCCGTGTTCTGCCTTGCTGTTCTTGGGGTTATACAATAAATCTTATTATGCAAGACCTTGTGCCGTCCCTGCAATCCTCTGGGAATTACTTTGTGCCAAGTACCATTCAGTGAAGGCTGCTGTGCTCTCAGTAGAGCCTTGTAACAAAACTGCAGCTAATACAGATTGTCATACAGCCAAAGCCATGAACAAATGCTGAACGGTCAATTAGATAATCTCATTGTATAATTGCAATTTTAAACTTTGTGTCAATGTGTGTTGGATCAGACCGGTGCTTAGATTGTCAGCGTCAACAGAAAAATAATACAACACAAGTCTGTTCATTCATTGCATCCATTTTCCCTAACCAGTCCAAGTCACTTCAGGATTGTCAAATTCTGACGCCTATACTGGCTGATTCAGGCACAAGGCAGGAAGAAACTCTGAACTGGACGCCTGCCCATCACAGGCCACACATACTGTATGACCTTCTGGAAAGTGTATGTACTCAATGCTTTTATCTGAAAGCACTTTCAAATGATGCATTGCACAGGGAACATGCAGAATAAGTGTCTTATTGGAGTAGTGAGTAGCAATATGCAACTCACTTCTTTAGTGTCTGAGGCCACAGCACTTGTTTGTCTTGCTCTTTCATCTTAATTTTAATGCTTTCTTCTTTTTTAAGTTCAGACTTTTCTATTTAAACTGCAGGGTTTCATGTGCTCCTTCCCTCTTATTCAGTCTTCTCCAGCCAATGTCCTCCAGCTGTTTATCATCTGGACACTCATTCATGTCTAGTTCCTTAAATGAGTTTGGATTAGCTTAGTCACATTTCACCATGTCACACAAGCACGCTCTGTTCTTATCCTTTCCATGTTTAGTCATTCAATGCTTTTACATGTGCTTGAATACTCTGGTTATTCACAGAGAATTGGTTTATACATTACCATGTAAACCAGTTAGTTTTTCCATTTAGAGAAACTGAGATGCTGGTCTTATAAACCAGCTTAACACATGTAGATTTCTCCACAAATAACCCAGTTATTTTGGCTGTATTAACCCTTAACCAGGTTACTGTTAAGGATTTTGTAATCTGCGCTTGTACATTAAACTCTTAGCTTCACAAACACATCACAGTTAGAAAATGGTGGAAGCGTACACAAAGATACATTTCCTGAGACAAGTGCTTGGGTGATCGCATTATTCCTTCTATTGGTTGAAGTAATCTGTCTCAGCATTTCACAAATTGCTAAATTTATGCTGATAAGCTGAACAGCAGCCCAATCTCAGAAGACCATGGCCCCATGCTTGCTTTTGGATTCATGGCAATAGCTGATGACATTTAAGCTTTTTTGTGTGCATTTTTATGACATTGTAACATTTTGCCAAAGAAGAACTCCATTAGAGAACTCCCACATATAAACAGGGGTTTTTAAGAAACCAGATTTCTGCCTTAACCTGATTATTTACCTTATCCTGGTTTTGTGTGTGCATGTAAACACACTCAATGTTACTTTTGTCTGTCTGAAACTAGATTTAATCTTATTGTGTCTTCCAGGTCACCACCACCTTTTGTACTATGTGTGTGTGTTTTTTTGATGTTTTTTTGGGGTTCTTCTTCAGGCTGCCTTTTCCTTTTGCTTACTTGGCCTCATCTGATCACCTGCATAGTGTTGATGAGCAGATATCTTCATTGTGATGTTAGTAACCTGATCTGATATTGGCTCCTTCACAGTTTCACTGTGTATTTATTGACAACTCTCTTGGTGCATTCATTCAGCTATAATCTTTCCTGTTATCAGGTTATTTTAAAGCTGATAACATTTATTGCCTGCCATCGCTTGGTTGACAACTGTCATTACTACTCTTGGACAATAATCATTGATACAGTGCATCCGGAAAGTATTCACAGCGCATCACTTTTTCCACATTTTGTTATGTTACAGCCTTATTCCAAAATGGATTCAATTCATTTTTTTCCTCAGAATTCTACACACAACACCCCATAATGACAACATGAACAAAGTTTACTTGAGGTTTTTGCAAATTTATTAAACATAAAAAAACTGAGAAATCACATGTACATAAGTATTCACAGCCTTTGCTCATTACTTTGTCGATGGACCTTTGGCAGCAATTACAGCCTCAAGTCTTTTTGAATATGATGCCACAAGCTTGGCACACCTATCCTTGGCCAGTTTTGCCCATTCCTCTTTGCAGCACCTCTCAAGCTCCATCAGGTTGGATGGGAAGCGTCGGTGCACAGCCATTTTAAGATCTCTCCAGAGATGTTCAATCGGATTCAAGTCTGGGCTCTGGCTGGGCCACTCAAGGACATTCACAGAGTTGTCCTGAAGCCACTCCTTTGATATCTTGGCTGTGTGCTTAGGGTCGTTGTCCTGCTGAAAGATGAACCGTCACCCCAGTCTGAGGTCAAGAGCGCTCTGGAGCAGGTTTTCATCCAGGATGTCTCTGTACATTGCTGCAGTCATCTTTCCCTTCATCCTGACTAGTCTCCCAGTCCCTGCCGCTGAAAAACATCCCCACAGCATGATGCTGCCACCACCATGCTTCACTGTAGGGATGGTGCCTGGTTTCCTCCCAACATGATGCCTGGCATTCACACCAAAGAGTTCAATCTTTGTCTCATCAGACCAGAGAATTTTCTTTCTCATGGTCTGAGAGTCCTTCAGGTGCCTTTTGGCAAACTCCAGGCGGGCTGCCATGTGCCTTTTACTAAGGAGTGGCTTCTGTCTGGCCACTCTACCATACAGGCCTGATTGGTGGATTGCTGCATAGATGGTTGTCCTTCTGGAAAGTTCTCCTCTCTCCACAGAGGACCTCTGGATCTCTGACAGAGTGACCATTGGGTTCTTGGTCACCTTCCTGACTTCTCCCCTGATCGCTCAGTTTAGATGGCCGGCCAGTTCTAGGAAGAGTCCTGGTGGTTTCGAACTTCTTCCACTTACGGATGATGGAGGCCTCTGTGCTCATTGGGACCTTCAAAGCAGCAGAAATTTTTCTGTAACCTTCCCCAGATTTGTGCCTTGAGACAATCCTGTCTCGGAGGTCTACAGACAATTCCTTTGACTTCATGCTTGGTTTGTGCTCTGACATGAACTGTCAACTGTGGGACCTTATATAGACAGGTGTGTGCCTTTCCAAATCATGTCCAATCAACTGAATTTGCCACAGGTGGACTCCAATTAAGCTGCAGAAGCATCTCAAGGATGATCAAGGGAAACAGGATGCACCTGAGCTCAACTTTGAGCTTCATGGCAAAGGTTGTGAATACTTATGTACATGTGCTTTCTCAGTTTTTTTATTTTTAATACATTTGCAAAAACATCAAGTAAACTTTTTTCACGATGTCATTATTTGGTGTTGTGTGTAGAATTCTGAGGAAAAAAATGAATTTAATCCATTTTGGAATAAGGCTGTAACATAACAAAATGTGGAAAAAGTGATGCGCTGTGAATACTTTCCAGATGCACTGTATCTTTGATGACTTTTGCTTGACAATTCATTGAGATTGTGTTACTCCATCATTGCCAATTTCTTGTTTTTTGTTTGTTTTTTCTTCCTGGTCTGACTCATATGTCCTATCTGATTTATTAGTCCATCATTGGCACATCACCCTGATTTCCTAATATGCTGTGTATTTTTTTCTACATGTTGCAGTACAGTATATCAGCTACAGTGCTGCTCTGTGCATATCTCTGTTTTCCACTTTTATGTAAAAGACGGCTGCTACTGTTCTCATTTATTCCTCCTTCTAATCTACAGTAGTGAGCCCTTTTCTGGTATAGCATTATTTTTACACCTAGTCATCCATCGTTCAGTCAATTCACCATTTTACCATTATATTCATCATTATTTCTTTTTTCGTGCTCTTTGTTCTTGTTTTTTCATGTAATTTAAGTTCAAATTCTGACTATCATCTTTTAAGATTTTAAAGCTTAACATCCTAACTGGTAAATGCAACATCAACTACACCTCAACCATGTTTCTTTTATTTGCTTAATCCTTGTATTTTACTGTTTTGGTTCAGTTGAAAGCAACTAAGGACATTTCCTGTTGTTTTTGCTGGAATTAGAAACCTTAATGGATATTCCAGCTTTCAGGGAAGTTGTGTAGATTATCCAATGGTTTGTCTTTCAGCTTGTCCAGCCAATACTGTTTAGCCTCATGACACAGTGGTCAGCATGACCAAGAGTCTTGTGTTCAAATCCTGGCCTAGCTTTACCTATGTGCAGTTTGTATGTTATTCCCATGTCTGTGTGGGTTTCCTTGCTTTCTTTGGTTTCTCACCAACATTGCAGGAATTTGTGTGTTATGTGACTAGGCAATTCTGGACTAGCCTGGCATGGTTGTGTGTGTGATCTGTGATGGATTGCCTTCCCATCCCAGGATGTGTCCTTACTAGTTGTGCTGGGATAGTCACTGAATGTACCCTGAACTGGATGAGTAGTTTATAAAGCAAAAATATACAAAGAAAAAAGAAAAGCCCATGTAGACAAGAGAAGAATGTGTAGTTCCCAGAGAAATTGAAATGTTTGCATCACTAAAGATTCATTATATATACAGTATAATTTAGTTTTTTTTTAAAAGGGTGGGTGAAATGACAATGAAAATTAGTAAATGCCGGGATGGCTCCGGTAGTGTATCACCTTTCTACAGAGTTTTATTTTGTGTGGATAAATGTTTCAAATTCTTGCTGCATTCCACTTCTTCTGAGAACTGCTCAACCGTCTTCGAAATGAACTTTTACACCCCTCTTTGAACTTTTACACTTCCCGAGGTCTTCACCTTCACATTAATTTTATGCAAACTCTCACAGATTACCACTGCCTAACCACTCACTTGTATCTCTGAAGACAAAACTCCCACACAAGCTTTTCCCCTTAAAACATACATAAATAAATATATAAAGTTTGTGAAGGCCTTAATGACCCTCTCAGTAGCAACCACAACGAAGTTTTAGAAGCAAACATTTCAGGTTAAGCAAACTTTACCAACAAGCTGCCAAGCAAAAGGACACAGAGATGTCAGAATGCTGTCTGTGCTCTCCACTTTAAAAGGGTCTGTCTAATGCCAAAATTAGAATAGGTATTGACGATAAAACACAATGCCAAATCTACAGTGGAGTGTCAATGACGGTCACCTAGTGACCAAGTCCAAGTTTTGATATAAAACTAATCAGAAATAGTTTGTCTTCAAGATTGCTATCTGTTAAAGTGCCGAAAAAGTCCTCACATTTTATATGTTCAAGTTTGCCCTGTTCCATTAGACTGTCATTTTAAATAAAGTCTAATCTCCTCTGAATTTCAACTTTCTAGCCATTCTACTGACAAACTCTGGTGGTTGTTACTAGAGGTAGAAGATCAAGTGATTTGAAGTGGTACATGTTTAGTTAGCCAGCTGGCACAGCATATTCTCCAAGGACTTGGACAGGTTTTGGTCTTTATCTGTTTAGGCAAGCCAGACATTCTTTCTTTTGGGTAGTTTTTGGATTTATATTTGACGGGGGTTGTTGTAATATTTATTTAGCTTTTGAAGAAGCTAAATTATCTATCCATCTCTCTATCTGTCTAAAGAACAATCACTTATTCCTAACTGGAGCTAACGTAACATTTTAAAGGAGGCTTAATCCACTTCTGGAATGCAATGGAGACCATTTCTCGATATGAAGCCAGCCCATCACAGGGCCTATTAACAACTTCCAACTATCCTAATTCCAGACACACATTTCTGTTTTTTTAATGGTGGTGTGATGATGTAGCAACACAAACAATTGGCATAAAGGGACATTGGCCTCAAAATACCATAAGCCAGACCAGCACTTCACCATGATCTGGCGCACCAGAGTAGGCCTCACCAATGGCAGCCTGGCCCCAAGCTCAAAAGCCAGACTTTCTTTTTTTAATTTTTTTAATATTTTTATTTTATTAATTTTCATTGTAATCATTCCATACAAACAGATCAATTTATAACCCAACAAATTTGAAAACAAATCAAACCCCACCCCTGAGAAGGAGAGCTTAGCTAAAGGAAAATTTCTTTAAGCCTTTTAATAAGGCAACATTAGACAAAAGAAGGGGAGAAGTAAATATCTATATAAATAAGAGATGGAGAAGGGAGTTAAATGCAATAATAGTTAATTCTCTTATTCTAAAATAATATTGATTAAATCCTGCCAAGTTTTGAAAAAGTTTTGTACAGATCCTCTAACTGAAAATTTGATTTTTTCCAATTTCAAATAATATAAAACATCAGTTTCCCACTGACTTATAAGAGGAGAATTAGGATTCTTCCAATTTAACAAAATAAGTCTGCGTGCCAAGAGTGTAGTGAATGCAATCACCGTTTGTTTGTCCTTCTCCAATTCCAGTCCATCTGGAAGGACACCAAACACAGCTGTTAGTGGGTTAGGAGGGATTGTGATACTGAGGCTGTCTGAGAGGCACTTAAAAATTTTTGTCCAAAATGATGTTAGTTTGGTGCAGGCCCAGAACATGTGACCCAGTGAGGCAGGAGCTTGGTTGCAGCGCTCGCAGGTTGGATCCTGGCCTGGAAACATTTTGGACAGTTTTAAGCGAGACAGATGAGCTCGATATATAATTTTTAGTTGAATAATTCTATGCTTTGCGCATATAGAACTCGAGTGAATGCTCTGCTTTGCTACCTTCCACTCCTTTTCTGATATATTGATTAAGAGATCTTCTTCCCAATGTCCTCTTGGATCTTTGAAAGGTAGGGACTCTAATAAGATTTTATATATTGCGGAAATAGTGTTTGTTTCCTCGGAATTGAGCAGTATTTTTTCCAGCATCGTGGAGGGTGCAAGGTGGGGGAAATCGGGCAATTTCTGTTTAACAAAATTTCTAATTTGAAGATAGTAAAAGAAATGTGTAGCTGGGAGGTTAAATTTTGAACGTAATTGTTCAAAAGAGGTAAATATGTTGTCTATATAAAGATCTCTGAGCATTTTAATCCCAAAACTTTTCCAGGTATTAAAAACTGGATATACTTGCGAAGGTTGAAAGAGGTGGTTCCCTTGCAGAGGTGCCACTGATAAAAGATTTTCCATCTTAAAATGCTTCCTAATTTGGTTCCATATTCTGAGTGAGTAAAGCACAATTGGATTATTAGTATATTTGCGATAACTTTCATTTATTGGAGAGCAGAGCAGGGAATATAAAGAAGTACTACAGGATTTTACTTCTATTGCAGACCAAGCCTGTGTATGTGCATTTATTTGTGTCCAGGTTTTTATGGCTTGTATGTTTGCTGCCCAGTAATAAAACTGAAAATTAGGTAAAGCCATGCCACCTTCTGCCTGAGGTCTTTGTAGGGTCAAATAGGGTTCAATCATAAAGTCCTCTGCCTCTCCTCTTGTATCAGCCCTGGCATTCTTTATAGTGTATTTCTGAAAGTGAGTTTTGTTCTTGCTTGTGCATTCTGATTGCATTTTTCTTTCAGGTTACCCCATATTTTTGTCTATTCTTTCTTTTTTTATTTTCTAGTGTGTGGTGTATGCTTGCTTTTTGATTCAAGGTAGTGAGTGTTAGGGTCATCTTTTGACTGAAGGGGCAAAAAAGACATTTGTGGGTATCATTAGTTTTTCCGTTAAACCTGAGGCCAGCATTTATTTGGAAGTGCTACATGGCACTCCCTTTCACTAACTGTAAAGATTATGAAGTCATACAATTTTGGTTTTTCATGCCAGCTGAATCCTGACACCAATGATCATAGTATGGTCAAAGCAATTTCAATCATGCATCTTACCAGCTGCAAAAGCTTGGTGGAGCAACAACTAAACCTTTTGACCAAATCTGTATGCTGTATACTACACACTGAGCTGCAGCAGCATGGCTGGCTGTTAGAGCAGCCAATAATGTGCATTAAGAAGCTGTTGTTCCAAATAAAGTAACCACTGAAGGTATATTTTCTTGTTAGCATGTAACTGTTGAATAACCATACACATAGGACCAATTTAATTTTATTGAAAAAAGTGCTTTAAATGCAGTAATTTTGGACCTCACTGCAAAAAGAAATCTTTATTAAGGATACATGTACGTGTATATATATATATATATATATATATATATATATATATATATATATATATATACTGTATGTGTATATATATATATATATATATATATATATATATATATATATATATATATATATATATATATATATATATATATATATATAATATAGATCTCTATATATAAAAGAAAATCCTGGAATGGAAAGCAAATGCAAGGCTACGATACGTGATAATCTCGAAAGACATTTTAAAGACCAGCAAAACCAAGGAGACTTGCCACGGTGCATCTCGCTGGGACCGTAAACATGAGTCTTGGTGCCAAGAAATTGTCCCAGGGCCATAGTAAAAAGGACAGCAGCTGTACAGGCTTTAAAAAGCGTGACAGCAGCTACCCCAACCGAACGCGAGCAGCGTTATACATCCTGCAAGAATGAATTCAGCCACGCCCGCGGCCAGAAATAAAAGACAGGTATTGCTTTTACAACGTCACGCGAGGCCAGGCAGTGAGCCATCATTTAAAACAAGTCAACAGACCTCTAAGCTAGCAGTTGTTGGATTGCTTTTGGCAGGGAAGCATCATGTGCTCCAAGCTCTTAAAAAAAACGACATGTGACAGTCAGAAGAGGCAGCTAGCGAGCAGCAAAAAGACAGCAAATGATCCAAAGGCATATCCTTCGCGTACATTCAGCCGCAACACCCTTCACAACACAAGCAGTATTATACGTCTGGGAAGAAAGAGATGTAACCACACGCTGGGCAGGAAATAAAGAAACAAGTATTGTTTTTACAAAACTTTTTAAAGTAAAAGTGAAAATAATGCATATGTAACAATTCATAAGAAAATAACAATCTCTTTAAATTGTAGATTGCCTGCCTAAGGTAAAGTCATCCCTGATGAATGGGGACGTGGGAATGAGGGGTCCTTTCATCGGATTAGCGCTATTTCAGATGTGGAATGGCAAAATGGGGGAGGCAGCTTGATGACTGAGGTCTCCAGGACTTAAAACAAATCCAAATAATATTATGTGATATCATCTAATGTGAAATTCTACTTCATACTTCTAGAATTTTTATTTTTATACTGTATTGAGGATTTATTCTGTTCTATGTATTGTACTGTATGGCTCAGAATTAAAAGACAATGTGTAAAATGACAAAGTAGAACTTCATAAAGACGTTTACAAATGTTGGCGCTGAACACATGCAGAGCAGGTTAGAGACTATGAAACCAGTGAAATTAGAAAGGCTCAAAAAAACAAACAAAAAAATAAAACGGCACTATACACATGTGAAGAAAGTTAAAGGATATCAAAGTAGGAAAATTAGAAAATATAAAAAAAGAAAGTAAAGATCGCATTAGCGCAAACAAACAAACTGCCTCATTTAACTATGCACCAGTCTAACTTTGGTTTTGCACAATAATTACTACACTATTGCACCTTAACACTTAATTCTACTTTATTCACAGAATTTTACTTATTTATTATGTTCTACTATACTGTTATCTTTCAATCTATGACTTTTTGTTAATCCAACTGATATTCTTCTAACTTTGCACAGTTTTTTATATTTTTATTTTATTAATTTTCATTGTAATCATTCCATACAAACAGATCAATTTATAACCCAACAAAATTGAAGACAAATCAAACCCCACCCCTGAGAAGGAGAGCTTAGCTAAAGGAAAATTGCTTAAGGCTTTTTAATAAGGCACAGTTTTTGATAAGCAGATCAGGATGCATTTCAGTGCGTGTTGTCCTGTATAACTATGCATGTGACAAATAAAGAATCTTGAGAATTTCAAAAATGGAGTTTACCGCACATGCATTTATTGGTTACTTTGTTCATGTAGATATATTTATCTGTCTGCTTATTTAAAAAGCTACATTTACCCCAGGAGTCAAAAACGTTCTGTCTAGCCCTTGTACAAAAACCTAGACAAAAGCTGGGGTATCACCTTGGTAACCCCATGTACTTTTGGAACTGTGAGAGGAAAATAGCACGACTTTACAGGCAGGAGTCCAATGCAGAACTCTACTTACTTTTTTACTTTGTAAAAAAAAATTATTAACTGCTGATGATGTAGATCGTTTTGTCTATGCTGAAATTCCAAACAGAGAAACCTGTCCCGACCTCATTAAAAAGATTCAGCATATTGGGACTCGCAAGATTACAAATATTGTTTTTACAGAAGTTCTGAAATAAAAGTGAAACTAATGAAATAGCAACCATTCAAAGAAAAAAAACTCTTAAAAATGTTGTAAAATGAATTGACTCAACACACTTAAAAGGTTTGGGGCAGCCACCCATATATTATTCCTAGCTGCAAAAGAGTCTTTTAAATATAGAGATGTTCTCTATACTGAGTCCAAAGCAGAACTGATGATGGTTTGTCAAAATGGTGGTTTTAAGGGATATGACAGGAAGTGATGTAAGGGAACCGGAAGTGATGTTCTTCATTATTCAAAGTAGATGTCGGAAGTGATCATTTTCTAGGCGCCAGTACCGGAAGTGATATTTTTCTGGGTGCCGGAACCGGAAGTGATGTCTTCTGTTCTAAATCAGACAGGTTTTCCCGCGGCTGGTCTGCAGAGATAACAGGAGAAAGTTTAGTGCACCCCGCCACCCCCTGGCCTGGTGTGGAATTACCTTTACTTGGTCCATACAACGTCTTCCTAGTCGCACGTGTGTGACATGGCCCCCCCCCGCAGCCCAGACCCATCGGGTTGGGCGTACCAGTCCGAGAAATCGTGGCATCGAGAAAGGGCATCGGCATTGGCGTGCAGTACACCACGGCAATAAACGACCGAATACTTATAAGGCTGCAGATCTAAAAACCACCTCGTGACGCGTGGATTACACTCCCTATGCAAGGCCATCCACTGTAAAGGTGCATGGTCTGTCACAAGAGTGAATTCACCCCCCAAGAGGTAATATCTCAGCTGAGTAATCACCCATTTAATAGCCAAAGCTTCCCGCTCCACTGCCGCATACCTGGTTTCCCGATCCAGCAGTTTCCGGCTCAGGTACATAATGGGGTGTTCAACTCCATGAACACTTTGGCTCAGCACGGCTCCAAGACCTGTGTCCGAAGCGTCCGTCTGGAGGATGAAAGGCATAGAAAAGTTAGGTGCTTTCAATATAGGAGCTGACGTAAGTGCCATTTTCAGGTCACTGAATGCAGCCTCTGATGTCTCATCCCATACCACAATATTAGGTTTCCCCTTCCTTGTGAGGTTTGTCAAGGGCGTTGCTCTCTCAGAAAAATGGGGTACAAACCGACGATAGTAACCCGCTAAGCCGAGAAAGGCCTGAATCTGCCTCTTGTTCATCAGACGCGCCAATTCAAAATGGCATCTATTTTAGAACACTGTGGTCTCACCATACCCCGGCCCACCAGATAGCCTAAATATTTGGCTTCGACCAACCCAAAGTAACATTTCTTCGGATTAATACGAAGACCAGCTTTTGCTAGTGACCGCAATACAGCTCGAACCTGCTGTAAGTGTTCCTCCCATGTGTTGGAATAGATAACAATGTCATCCAAGTAGGCAGCACTATATGAATTATGAGGACGGAGCACTTTGTCCACCAGACGTTGGAAAGTCGCAGGTGCCCCATGTAATCCAAATGGGAGAACACGATACTGCCAGTGCCCACTAGGGGTGCTAAAAGCTGTCTTTTCCTTAGCGGAGTCCGTTAAGGGAACCTGCCAGTACCCCTTAGTCATATCTAAAGTAGTCAAGAATTTGGAGTTACCTAGTCGCTCGAGGAGGTCGTCCACTCGCAGCATCAGATAGGCATCGAATTGGGAGACTTGGTTAAGCCGACGGAAGTCATTGCAAAACCTTCAACTTCCATCAAGCTTACTGACCATGACAATAGGACTGGACCAGGGACTATAACTTTCCTCAATTACACCTAGGTCTAGCATGCGTCTGATCTCCAGCTCCATTTCAGCCTTTTTTGCTTCGGGAATTCTGTATGGGCGTTCTCGGACTATAACCCCAGGTTTCGTCACAATGTCATGTGCAATCAGGGAGGTCCGTCTTGGATTTTCACTTACTACCCAGGGACAGACAGGATAACTACTTCGAGCTCCTGTCGTTGTTGGCGAGTCAAATTATCTCCGAAATTAAGGTTTAATTTACGAGCAAAGAGAGAGCGGGCTGTCCGTAGGAGGGCTCGAGATCCCTGTCCTTCCACGGTTTCAGCAGATTGACATGATAAATTCGCTTGCTTGGACGACGATTTGGTTGTTTCACCAAATAATCGACCAATCCCTTTCTCTCCTTAATTTCATAGGGGCCTTGTCAATGAGCCAGTAATTTAGAATGTGAGGTAGGAACTAAAACCATGACTCGATCTCCCGGGCGGAACTCCTGAAGAGACGTACCACTGTTATAGCATCGGACCTGGGCTGCTTGCGCCTTTTCCATATGCGTTTTCACTATTGGTCTAATCTTTTCAAATCTATCGCGTAACTGTGTGATATATTCTAATACATTTATTGACAGGAGGGCCTCTTCCTCCCAGCTTTCTTTTAAAATGTCCAATATGCCCCGGGGTTGTCGTCCATATAGCAATTCAAAAGGTGAGGACCCCGTGGAGGCTTGATGGACTTCCCGATATGCAAAAAGGACGAGGGGGAGGAGCTGATCCCAGTTCCTTCCGTCCTCGTTGACTACCTTTTGTAACATTTGCTTGAGAGTTTGACTGAACCTCTCTACAAGACCATCGGTTTGAGGATGATATACCGAGGTTTTTAAATGTTTTATTTGAAGTAGCTTGGCAGTCTCCCTGAACATCTGCGAGGTAAAAGGCGTCCCTTGATCCGTCAGGATTTCTTTAGGGATTCCGACACGCGCAAATACACCCACTAATTCCTGTGCGATAGCTTTTGTAGTAGCTGAGCGCAGTGGAACAGCTTCTGGAAACCGGGTAACATAATCTACCAGAACCATTATATATTTATAACCTCTGGCTGAGGGTTCTAGGGGTCCTACTATATCGACCCCAATACGTTCAAAAGAGACATCTATTAAGGGTAATGGAACTAGAGGAGCACGGTCCCTCCTAGGAATCTGCCTCAATTGACACTCCGGACAGGATATACAAAAGCGGCGGACCTCCTCATTAATTCCGGGCCAAAAGAATCTGAGCTTAATCCGCTCAAGTGTTTTTTTCGGGTCCCAAATGAGCTCCCAGGAGATGGGTATGTGCTAATTCACAGACTTGTCGCCGGTAAGTCCGTGGTATTAATAACAGTGACCTCATTTCCCCCTCGTGATCAGCTACCCAATATAACAGATCATTATTTAACACAAAGTAAGGACCTTGTGGCATTGGATATAATGTGCGTTGGCCATCTATCGGAACGACTGCATTCTTTGCAAACTTAAGGGAGTCGTCGTACCACTGCTCCCTTTTAAATGAAGCCGGGGTCTGCCTAAATTGAAACTGCAGGCGTGTGAGGGGATCGGATTCGACCTCAAGGGGCGGGTTTTCATCCCGAGTCAACTCTGCGCTTGATGATTACGTATGTGGCTGAGACGTCCCGGGTGTTTCCCCGTCATCCGCAGAGGCCGAACTCTGCTCCCCAGCCGGCTGTAAACATGTTGAGGGCGCTGATTCTGCGTCCGTGACTAGACCTAGTGATTTTGGGAAAGAAGCGTCTGTGCTACTGCTTTTAATGTCTACCCAATCTCTGCCTAATATCACGGGGAAGGGAGGACTATCCATTACCGCCACCATCAACTTTTTTAATATGCCATCTCGACATATATAACACCTGGCGGATTTATAATGCCGGATATCCCCGTGAATGCAGGTAATGCGGGTTTTAATCTTTAACCATTGTCGCGGTAGTACCAGATGGCGGGCAACAATAGAAATGTTACTGCCGGAATCAAATAAAGTTGTAGCTTTAATCCCATTAACTAACACTTCTCCCGTATGTGTAAAGGCCAGAGGGTTAGCGAGTGAACACCGAGCCTCCCCCCATATCACTACGCAGACCTCGTCATTGCTTCGCGGAGCTTGCCGACACGTCCCAGGTTCCACCCGAGTATACCTCGCATTTTAGCTCCGAGACTCTATGTTAGGGATGCAAGTATGCTCGAGTTCACACGAGTCCCGTTCTGATACTCCCAAGCCGGTTTCTGCCCTGAGGAGTTCTATAGCCTCTTCTAGCAAGACAATATCAGTAAATCCCCAGGCTGGCTGGGTGATTTTTCCAGGCAGGGCATGGAGCAACCAGGCGCAAGCTACCTGCTCCGCTATTTGATGGCTTGATTGTTTGTATGGTTGTAACCACCTTACCTCTTTAGCCCATAAAGCCATGACCTGCTTTTTTACTGCTTGAGCAGGTGTATAGGTCCAGGCCATTAGATTTTCCACCTGCCAGCCTGGGTTTCTCCCACCTTTATCAAAAGGCTTGCCTTTTGTGGGGTATTTAGGGGCAGTCCCCATACTCGAGAGACCATAATAAGTGCTCGATGTGTTCCCAAACGCACCAGGTTCTATTCTGTGGTTCCCGTTTCTACTTTTCCCCGGACCTTTAACAGGATGATGGGTCGAAGCATACTCAAGTTTTCCCTGATACGTCCCGACCGACCCCCACTCAGCAATTCGGGAGCGGTACTTACCCATTTGACTTTTCTTGCGTTGGGAGTAGTGTGTTGAGTCTTTGTTTCGTTCTGAATTCCATTCTCTCCAGGAGGTCACCATCCTGCTGACTACGCCACTGTAAAATGAATTGACTCAACACACTTAATAGGTTTGGGGCAGCCACCCGTATATTATTCCTAGCTGCAAAAGAGTCTTTTAAATATAGAGATGTTCTCTATACCGAGTCCAAAACAGAACTGATGATGGTTTGTCAAAATGGTGGTTTTAAGGGATAGGACAGGAAGTGATGTAAGGGAACCGGAAGTGATGTTCTTCATTATTCAAAGTAGATGCCGGAAGTGATTATTTTCTAGGCGCCGGAACCGGAAGTGATATTTTTCTGGGTACCAGAACCGGAAGTGATGTCTTCTGTTCTAAATCAGACAGGTTTTCCCGCGGTTGGTCTGCAGAGATAACAGGAGAAAGTTTAGTGCACCCCGCCACCCCCTGGCCTGGCGTGGAATTACCTTTACTTGGTCCATACAATGTCTTCCTAGTCACACGTGTGTGACAGTGTGTATCCGGAAAACCAAACACGGGGGTTGGCGAGCAAAGCGAGCCGGGGACAAAGGCCCATAGTATATAATATTATCCTGTATCTATATCTCTATTATAAAAATAAATCCTGTGGTAGGGAATGACAAGGAGACGATACATGATCTTCAAGTTAAGATCACGGAAGACAAATAAAAGACCCGTGAGACGAAAGTGAATGGCTACGTAGCATCTTGCGGGGATATAGAACATGAGATTCTCAGCACATATAAAGTGTATAAGGACAATACGTTAAGCAAAGAAGAAAGAGCAGCGTGGAGAAAAGAGATCCTAAAGCGTTGGAGAGAAAAAAAGGCAGATAAGAGATTATGAAGGCAGTGGAATTCGAAAGGCTCAAACAAATGATGGCGCGATACACATGCAGAGAAAGATAAAGAATAGGAAAGCAATAAAATTCGAAAGTATTGTAGTGTCCCAGCCTGGTTGAAGCCTTTTATGTTTTAAGTGACTGTTAGGTCCGATTGAGGGAGGGTGGAGTACAGTACGGAAGACTGATAGCAGCGCGACAGCAGATGATCCAATGGCACCTTCTTAGCAATGATCGGGCAGCGAAACAAGCAGAACAGGCAGCTCGCCAGCAGCAGAAAGACAGCAGATGATCCGACAGCATATATATATACATACATATATATATATATATATATATATATATATATATATATATATATATATATATATATATATATATATATATATATATATATATATATATATATATATATATATATATACACATTACCAGTAAAGGCGCACTGCACAATAACATGCAGGGAATACACTTGACTTCAGCATTCCTAGTTTTCATCCTTTCTTTCTCTGTACGTTTAGTATTTTAAAGATGGTGATCAGCATGAGCTGAAGCGCGTGCAGAAGGAACTCCGAGTCCAGCTCAGGGCGGCGAAGAAGCAGTACAAGAGAAAGCTGGAGCAGAAGTTGCAGAATAACAGCATGAAGGAAGTGTGAGATGGGATGAAGATCATCACTGGCTGCAGCTCGAAGCGGGGTACCACCATCGAGAGAGACGTGGAGAGAGCAAACCAGATGAACAATGTCTTTAACAGGTTTGACCACCCTAACTCACTCTCACCTCGGAGTACTGCACCCTCCACCCATCCTTCTGCTGATACCAGCATAGGAGAGAGTTTACCCCAATCTACAATCACCACAGCCCAGGTAAGCAGAGAGCTGAGGAGACTTCGTTCCAGCAAAGCAGTGGGTCCAGATGGAGTATTGCCATGACTGCTGAAGGCCTGTGCATTGGAGCTGGGGAGTCCTCTACAGCGCATCTTCAACCTGAGCCTGGAACAAGGCAGAGTCCCGAGGCTTTGGAAAACATCTGGCATCACCTCAGTCCCAAAGGTATCATGTCTTAGTGAGCTGAATGACTTCCGGCCTGTCGCTCTGACGTCACATGTGATGAAGACCATGGAGCGACTGCTGCTTCACCACTTGAGGCCATAGGTCCACCACGCCCTTGACCCTCTGCAGTTCGCATACCAGGAGAAGGTGGGTGCAGAGGATGCTATCATCTATACGCTACACCGATCCCTCTCCCACTTGGACAAAGGCAGTGGTGCTGTAAGAATTATGTTTCTGGACTTCTCTAGCGCCTTCAGCACCATCCAACCTCTGCCCCTTAGGGACAAGCTGACAGAGATGGGAGTAGATTCATACCTGGTGGCGTGGATCGTGGACTATCTTACAGACAGACTTCAGTATGTCCGTCTCGGGAACTGCAGGTCTGACATTGTGGTCAGCAACACAGGAGCGCCGCAGGGGACTCTACTTTCTCCGGTCCTGTTCAGCCTATATACATCGGACTTCCAATACAACTCGGAGTCCTGCCACGTGCAAAAGTTCGCTGACGACACTGCTCTCATGGTCTGCATCAGGAGTGGGCAGGAGGAGGAGTATAGGAACCTAATCAAGGACTTTGTTAAATGGTGCGACTCAAACCGCCTACAACTGAACACCAGCAAAACCAAGGAGCTGGTGGTGGATTTTAGGAGGACCAGGCCCCTCATGGACCCCATGATCATCACTGGTGACTGTGTGCAGAGGGTACAGACCTATAAATACCTGGGAGTGCAGCTGGATGATAAATTAGACTGGACTGCCAATACTGATGCTGTGTGCAAGAAAGGACAGAGCCGACTATACTTCCTTAGAAGGCTGGCGTCTTTCAACATCTGCAATAAGATGCTGCAGATGTTCCATCAGACGTTGTGGTTAGTGCACTCTTCTACGCGGTGGTGTGCTGGGGAGGCAGCATAAAAAAGAGGGACGCCTCACGCCTGGACAAACTGGTGAGGAAGGCAGGCTGTATTGTAGGCATGGAGCTGGACAGTTTGACATCTGTGGCAGAGCAACGGGCGCTGAGCAGGCTCCTGTCAATCATGGAGAATCCACTACATCCATTAAACAGTGTCATCTCCAGACAGAGGAGCAGCTTCAGCGACAGACTGCTGTCACTGTCCTGCTCCACTGACAGACTGAGGAGATCATTCCTCCCCCACACTATGCGACTCTTCAATTCCTAAGCTATTGTCTGTTATACTTGCATTTTTATCACTCTTTAATTTAATATTGTTTTTTATCAGTATGCTGCTGCTGGAGTATGTGAATTTCCCCTTGGGATTAATAAAGTATCTATCTATCTATCTGTCTGTCTGTCTGTCTGTCTGAAAATCAGCCCGATTTTAAAGCCGTGACATAAAAATGTCACCGTTACACTACTAGGCTTAGGATTTTATATATACTGTATAGAGTAGATATGGTGGTCAGAGCCCAGACCTAAATCCCATTGAAAATCTGTAGAATGATTTGAAGATAGCAGTCCACCAACGCTCACCATCCAATTTGACCAAACTTGAACAGTTAAACTGTAAAGAAGAGTGAGCGCTCAATCTAGATGTGCAAAGCTGATAGAGAAGTATCCCAACAGGTTCAAGGCTGTCATTAAAGCAAAAGGTTGGTCAACAAAATGACATTGACATTGGGGGGTGGGGGGTATGATCCTTTATTCATCTCAGAATTTCTTGTTTTTGATTTATAAAAATTCTTCTGAACTGTAGCTATGATATCTTTCACTTGGATGTTATAGATTGCCTTGAGTAAGTAAAGCTGGAAAAAATATTGGTTTGTGTGTTTTCATTTAAGGCTGTAAAGCAATAAAAATGGGAATATTTTGAAGGGGGTGATTCTTTTCTATACCCACTGTATATATAATGTGTGTGTGTGTGTAGTGATTATTTTGTAAGTGATAGTGGTCGTCTTCTTCTGTTTATTCTTTTTTTAATGGAAATCCCCCATATGCATGCTAGCACTTTTACATACAGTATAAAGCGATTCTTTGGAGTAATGTGTTCAAAGCATATTTGAATGACAATTGACCATGTATTAGCTCACCAAATGTTTTGTTTACCCATTCAAGAATTAATAAAAATGTTACCTCCTCCACATAACCATGTTCTGAAAATGGAGCAAGGTGACCTAGAGTAGTGGCATTGTCAACTCCTATCATTGTATCATTCCCATAAATACCTGGAGGTCAGTCTTTGTATTTTTTCAAAGTATACTTATTTTTTCATTGGGTCATTCTTAACTGCCTGCACTTATTCCTTTTTCATTTCAGATATTGCACCAATGAAGTTACACAGTTTGCCAACTGAAGCACAATTTCTCAATCTGGAAGAACGGTACAGAAAGACATTTTTTCTTCTAATAATTAATTCTACAATTTATGATTCAGACATCTGATGGATGCTTGCTTCAATTGCATTATTCTGCATGAATCATATCAGCCCCTTTCATAAACTCTTAGCAGCTGACAGAAAGTATTTGAAGTGCTGGCCTAAACTTGTCATACCCTAAAAACCCTAACAGGACTGCCTTTCCTTATTTTGGATATATTTTGTGGTGACCACAGCCATTCCTGTTTCAAAGCCACTGAGATCCATGTTATTGCCTAGTATCCCTCTGACTTGCCGTTTCTCTCATTCTCTCACACTCACACACACAGAGGATGTTTTGGCTCCTGCCTTTGGGCCGTATAGTTTACATAGTGCTTTCTGCACATTTAATACAGTGCCTGATTGAAGAGTAATTGTGTCAAAGGGAAGATTAAGCTCCATGATGTGCCACGAATGTGTAAAAACTTGAAAGAGATCAGCTACATTGAGCATCTCTTTCCCCTAGTCTGGTGCCCTGAAGTACTCTTTCTGCGATTTACTGAGATCTAACCACTTAGAGCCAGGGCACTGGACGGCCATTGAATGTCAGGATCATGACTTATGAACCCAAAAGTGCTTGTATCTCTTTTTTTTGTTTCTAACCACTGTGAACTATGGATTTTGAACTTAGGCAGTCAATTGTAGTTTGTAAAGACATGTCTTGAAAAAGTAACAAAGTAGAATCCTTACTAAATAATATCATTTTTAAAGAGCAAATTAAACACAAAAGTGTTTGTGTTTAAAATTCTTTAAAAACTACAATTTCCTCCATAAATTACTCAAGTACTATAATGAGAGTAAACGTAATTCATTACTTTGCATCACTGCTTTTACTATGTGTGTTCTGCTCATCACCACAAAGCAGTGAAGAAGGTGTCTTAGAATATTACACAGCGACACACACTGCCTTAAGCTTTCACAACTTCTGGTGAGAGGGAACTGCAGTTGTTGATCTTGCTGGAAGAGGATTTCAAATTACACAACTAGATATCAGAAGAAGACAAATTATACGACTCTATGTTGGCTTTCCGAATTTCTAGGCGCAGCCAGGATGTTGAGGGGGTCCGGTTTGGTGGACTCAGGATTGGGTCACTGCTTTTTGCAGATGATGTTGTCCTGTTTGCTTCATCAGGCCGTGATCTTCAGCTCTCTCTGGATCGGTTCGCAGCTGAGTGTGAAGCGGCTGGGATGGGAATCAGCAACTCCAAATCCGAGACCATGGTCCTCAGCCGGAGAAGGGTGGAGTGCCCTCTCAGGGTTGGGAGCGAGATCCTGCCTCAAGTGGAGGAGTTCAAGTATCTAGGGGTCTTGTTCACGAGTGAGGGAAGAATGGAGCGTGAGATCGACAGGCGGTTCGGTGCGGCGTCCGCAGTGATGCGGGCTCTGCATCGGTCTGTTGTGGTGAAAAAGGAGCTGAGCCATAAGGCAAAGCTCTCAATTTACCGGTCGATCTATGTTCCTACCCTCACCTATGGTCATGAGCTATGGGTAGTGACCGAAAGAACGAGATCGCGAATACAAGCGGCTGAAATGAGTTTCCTCCGCAGGGTGTCTGGGCTCTCCCTTAAAGATAGGGTGAGAAGCTCAGTCATCTGGGAGGGGGCTCAGAGTAGAGCCGCTGCTCCTCCGCATCGAGAGGAGTCAGATGAGGTGGCTCGGGCATCTGATCAGGATGCCTCCTGGACGCCTCCCTGGGGAGGTGTTCCGGGGACGTCCAACCGGGAGGAGGCCCCGGGGAAGACCCAGGACACGCTGGAGGGACTATGTCTCCCGGCTGGCCTGGGAACGCCTCGGGATTCTCCTGGAAGAGCTAGAAGAAGTGGCCGGGGAGAGGGAAGTCTGGGCACCTCTGCTCAAGCTGCTGCCCCCGCGACCCGACCTCGGATAAGCGAAAGAGAATGGATGGATGGATGGATATGTTGGCTTTCCAGCAAAGTTTCCAAAGTATTGTGAGCTTGTTACATTCTGACCGCCAATAAATCACATGCTATATGGCAGGACTGGTGCTGTATAAAGTCTTTCAGGTAAAGCAAGTTCAGTCACAATCTCAGCCCAATTTTTTTATCTTTTTATTTTTTTTTCCAGTTTCCATTCTGTCATAGCACCACACACATGACACATCAGACAGACAAGCCTGACTTTTTTTCATGCAGCCCAAAACTCCCTTGTCCCTTATTCCTTGTGTGGTTGTCAGCTCTCACACTCACTGAGCCCACCTTATGATTTAGAACAAATCAAACAGACTGTTTGGACTAAATCTTGAGGATGTCAAATTACATGGGTATAAATTACGAGGGGAGCCATGACAGCTCACGACATGCTGAAGTTATATTGATGAAGCCTGGGATTTAAAATTGTGGGAAAAATTGTGTAATGTGATATAGCCTTTAGAAAAGGAAACAGTATTTTTAAAAGACATCAGCCATCCTGCACAGGCACTTCCTCCCCTTTTTATTTTGGCAGAATATACAGGACTGTCAGAACTGATATCACAAGATTCCAGGATAGATTTTAGTCTCTGGTTATAAGGTTTCTCAGCACCACTTATGCTGCTAACTGTGTTTGTTAGTTATATCTGTTGCGTGATGCTGTATTTAATATTTAGTGTTCTAGTCGTTGTCTATTGGTGTTAGTCTCACCGATGCCAGACATATAATATATATGTATGGACATATAGATGTATAATATATATACATCTGTAGACAACCATGAGTGAATTTTGCTTAAAAGTGAGTAGGAACGATTACACAGCTCCCTGGGTGTCACATTATTACAGTAATCCAATGCCTCATGAAGACAACGCTCAAAGTAGGGGCTGTGAATGTAACAAGCTTTTGAACTGCAAAGCTCAGAGGTGCTCTTGTTTCCAAGCTTCTGTTTACACCTAAAATGGCCCTATTAAACATCTACAACAACAACAACAACATTTATTTATATAGCACATTTTCATACAAAAAGTAGCTCAAAGTGCTTTACATAATGAAGAGAAGAAAAATAAAAGACAAAATAAGAAATTAAAATAAGACAACATTAGTTAACATAGAAAGGAGTAAGGTCCGATGGCCAGGGTGGACAGAAAAAACAAAAAAAAAACTCCAGAAGGCTGGAGAAAAAAATAAAATCTGTAGGGGTTCCAGGCCACGAGACCGCCCAGTCCCCTTTGGGCATTCTACCTAACATAAATGAAACAGTCCTCTTTGTAGTTAGGGTTCTCACGGAGTCACTTGATGCTGATGGTCATACAGACTTCTGGCTTTTAATCCATCCATCATTGTTGGAACATCATGGTGCTTTGGGTAGATGGTGGTGGCGCACGCCACCACCAACAGGACACCGGAAAAGGAAACAGAAGAGAGAGTAGGGGTTAGTACAGATTTTGAAAGAATAGTTATTATAATGAATTGGATATACAGAGTATCAGGAATAAATTACAGTGAAGTTATGAGAAGGCCATGTTAAAATAATGTGTTTTCAGTAGTTTTTTAAAGTGCTCTACTGTATTAGCCTGGCGAATTCCTACTGGCAGGCTATTCCAGATTTTAGGTGCATAACAGCAGAAGGCCGCCTCACCACTTCTTTTAAGTTTTGCTCTTGGAATTCTAAGGAGACACTCAGTTGAGGATCTGAGGTTACGATTTGGAATATAAGGTGTCAGACATTCCGATATATAAGCTGGGGCGAGATTATTTAAAGCTTTATAAACCATAAGCAGAATTTTAAAGTCAATTCTGAATGACACAGGTAACCAGTGTAGTGACATCAAAACTGGAGAAATGTGTTCAGATTTTCTTTTCCTGGTAAGGATTCTAGCAGCTGCATTCTGCACTAGTTGCAAACGATTGATGTCTTTTTTGGGTAGACCCGAGAGGAGTGCGTTACAGTAATCTAGCCGACTGAAAACAAATGCATGAACTAATTTCTCTGCATCTTTCGATGATATAAGAGGTCTAACTTTTGCTATGTTTCTTAGGTGAAAAAATGCTGTCCTAGTGATCTGATTAATATGCGATTTAAAATTCAGATTACAATCAACGGTTACCCCTAAGCTTTTTACCTCTGATTTGACTTTTAATCCTAATGCATCCAGTTTATTTCTAATAGCCTCATTGTATCCATTATTGCCAATCACTAAGATTTTGGTTTTTTCTTTATTTAATTTGAGAAAGTTACTATTCATCCATTCTGAGATACAAGTTAGACATTGTGTTAGCGAATCAAGAGATTTGGGGTCATCAGGTGCTATTGATAAATACAGCTGTGTGTCATCATCATAGCTGTGGTAGCTCACATTGTGCCCTGAGATAATCTGACCTAATGGAAGCATGTAGATTGAGAAGAGCAGTGGACCCAGGATAGAGCCTTGTGGAACACCATATAGAATATCATGTGTCTTTGAGTTATAATTACCACAACTAACAAAGAATTTTCTCCCTGCCAGGTAGGATTCAAACCAATTTAAGACACTGCCAGAGAGGCCCACCCATTGACTAAGGCGATTCTTAAGAATATTATGATCAATGGTGTCAAATGCGGCACTCAGATCTAAGAGGATGAGAACAGATAAATGGCCTCTGTCTGCATTTACCCGCAAGTCATTTACTACTTTAACGAGTGCAGTTTCTGTGCTGTGATTTGTTCTAAAACCTGACTGAAATTTATCAAGAATAGCATGTTTATTGAGGTGCTCATTTAACTGTATAATGACTGCCTTCTCTAGAATTTTACTTAAGAAAGGCAGGTTAGAGATGGGTCTATAATTTTCAAGAGCAGAGGGATCGAGATTATTTTTCTTAAGTAGGGGTTTAACTACCGCAGTCTTAAGACAGTCTGGGAAGACCCCCGTATCTAATGACGAATTTACTATGTCAAGAACATTATCACTAAGCACGCCCGATACTTCTTTGAAAAAATTTGTTGGTATTGGGTCAAGGGCACAGGTGGAGGGTTTCATTTGAGAAATTATTTTATGTAAATCAGGTAAATCTATCCTAGTGAAAGACTTTAATTTGTTTATTATGGGGTACTGGGGTTTAGGAGGATCCTTAGTGTTGGGGAGATATACTATGTTATTTCGAATATCATTAATTTTTTGATTGAAAAATACAGCGATAGCCTCACAGGTTTTACTGGAAGTACTTAGGAGGCATTCCTTTGAGTTACCTGGGTTTAACAGATGATCAATCGTTGAAAATAAGACTCTGGGATTACTAGCATTGTTATTTATAATCTTAGAGAAATAGCAGCGCCTCTCAAGACGGACTGTGTTATTGTATTCTGTTATTTTAACTTTTAATATTTCATAGTCAATAGTTAGTTTAGTTTTCCTCCATTTACGCTCAGCTCTACGGCATGTTCTCTTTAAATCAGACACTCTTTGGGTCTTCCATGGTATAACAATGCTAGAAGATTTTTTAACTGTCTTTTCAGGTGCAACTAAGTCAACAGCAGCCCTCACTTTAGTATTAAATCTTTCCACCTTACTATTTACATTCTCCTCGCTATTATAGTTGGCACTATAAACGGACTGATTGGTTATTATGTTTGAAAGTTTTAAAGCTGCTGATGAGTCAAAGAAGCGTTTTTTAACAATATGCTAATCTAAATGCTAATCTAAATGTGTGTCACATGTGTAGAGAGCACAATGCACATGTGCGGTGCTTCGAACGTTTAAAATGCCTTGTTTCTCTTGTCCCCCAGACATCCTTAAATACTATTCGATGTCTTTTTGCTGTTATGTTATTTCACTGAGTAATATTTTCCGTTTGTTTGTGCTAATGCAATATTTACTCTAAATTTTTTTCAGACTTTTGAATTTTCCTACTTCCATTATCTCTAACCTGCTCTGCATGTGTCCTGCCCATGTCGCGGGACAAGAAAGTGTCTCTCTGTCTCTCTTCAAAAGATCACGTCTCATTTTTTTTTTCTATAATAGAGAGATATACTGTAAATATATGCATTTGAAGTTAATGGTGTGTCACACTCAAAAGGTCTGCCATTAAGAGCGCTGATAATGAAGAGCCAGAGAAAATGCAGATTTCAGTACTCAAAACACATGAATCACAAAATGTGCCTAACAACACCACCAGTAAAGAATAACTGAAGGAAGTTAACATTACTCTCTAACTGGAAATGCAAACATGCCATGAATAGAATATAGCTGCAGTGTTTTAACACGTAGCGTGTCCATAGACCACAATGCTCATCTAGACTAGAGCAGCGTTTGCTGCTGTTATGACATGTAGTGATGCAATAGTTAAAATGAGAGAAAACATTGCAGCAGACCGAAGCACTTCTCAAATGTGTGTAGCTAATGTGGTCTATGTATGTGTGTCAGTGTGTCTCCTATGTCATTACCATGTACAAATTAATCATCAAGATTCTGTCACCTTGTGCTACTAAGCTCCTGACTGGATGACTGACTGAGTGACTGACTGACAGACAGACAGACAGATATTTTATTAATCCCAAGGGGAAATTCACAACAGCAGAAGTTTCATTGTTTAATTTCCTTTCAGCATAAGTCTTTAATTCAGTTTCTATTGCTCTCTCCCACACATGAATGATACAATCAGCTCTGGCCTTGTGCAGTAAGAATCTCATTGTACCTTGAACTCATGGCAATCGCCCTGAACTAATTTCACGATTAATGTAATTGCAATTGCACCTCTCGTTTCTTGTCCTGCAGTAATTATTGTTGTTCTTCTCAAAAGGTGACTTTGGATAGACATTTGCCCTTTTTGTCAGGGACCAATTTCAGCATATTGGTGAAAACACAGACAAATGCATTCCCACTCTGATGTTTATTCCCTAAGGCCAAATTGCTAAATGTCATCATAACAAAGCTACTGTGTCTCTCAAATGTTTCTCTCAAGGGTCGATTTTCAGGAAATGGCTGAGACTCAGTCCTCATTGGAAATCCGCCAGGAGGCAGAATACCAAAAGAATGTCTGGAAGGGCTTCCTTATCGCCATCCCGTATTCTGCTAGCATTGGGGGCACTGCTACCTTGACTGGGACATCACCCAACCTCATCCTGGTGGGACAGCTCAGTAGGTATGTGTTTGGCTTGTTCTCCTTCTACGTTACTGTGTTATCACTGAGTTGTCTCCTAAAATGTAAATGACCACTGGTTAAAACAGAATTTCTAAAGATTTTTGCTACTGATTTTGCATGATAGCTCTCATTATCTGAGTCTATGCTAGCGATGTGTCAGATAATTTTGCATTTTTTTCTCTTTTTGTTTTTATTAGAAAACAAATAAAAAAGCTGCACTATTAATATATCATCTCTATGTGGATGCAAATTTTAAACTGATGATTATACATAGCCTAAATCAATCAGGGAGAGAGGAGTATAAAAGTTCAGCTGCTGAATGGCATCTATGATTAAAGCTAATGATGGTCTTCCTTAGCCCAGGGGTTCTTGGCTGTGCCTGCCATTGTCGATTTCCACTATGGTACCATTGAGACTCATGGGGTCCAGATAGCTCTTCACTAGTTTGCTTTTCTACTTTCAAGATAGCAATAATTGACACCTTTCTTTACAAGTCCTGAGAGGGTGTGATTGGTATGCAGGTTACCTGCACTTCACCACCACAGAGCACTTATTCAGCTAGAGAGCAGAATGGCTTGGGAGCTGGCAAGATGTAAGCTTTAGGTTTAGCACCTAATAGCCATTTCATGAAGTTACTTATTTTATTTAGATGCTTAGTTTCAATAGCAGTTTGGTAACTAAATTTAATATTTCCTTCTGGTTTCTTCTTATGTTAAAATTCACATTGCAAAGACAATGTGATATTACTGTCTTTAAACTGATGAAATAAGTAAGTAATAATCTAGGTGTAACTTTTTCAAATGATCTTTGGTTACATCCATACATCAGAAATTATTCATACATCTGGAATTAGCCAGCATGCCTTGTTATTTTTTCCTTCTTTATGATTTTGAAGCTTTCTTCACAAAACTGATTTTGATTTTCAGCTTCTTCCCAAAATGTGACGTGATTAACTTTGGATCCTGGTTTATCTTTGCCTTTCCCCTGATGGTTATCTTTCTGTTCCTGGGATGGATCTGGATTTCTTTCCTGTACGGGGGCCTCAGTCCAAGGTACAGAAATTTAAATTGCATTCACGTTATTGAGTGTTGAAACCATGTGATGGCACATTAGACATTCTTTGCTTGTAACGATGTTTAATTCAAGACACATTTGATATATGACTTTAGTCCTGTTGAAAAATTTGTAAGGTGCAGAAGACACATTTAAACATTCCATAGGTAAGCCTGTAAATAGGCTGGAAATATGAGTCTTGAACAAACAATCCATTAACTTCACTTTTTGTAAACAGCATGCATGAGGCTTTTATATGGCACTTATCTGTAGTGAAGCCCCCATCTCCAGATGAGTTACATTTACAGAGCTTTGGTGCAGTGTTTACATGTATTGTTATTCCAATCGAGTAATGCATTTAAACATAGAGGAGAAGGCAGCTGGATGTGACATTCAACTTCTAGCTTTTAATGTAAAATATTTTCAGGTGAACTGCCCAGCATGGCCTATTATGAATTTTTTCTTCAGTCAATCAAGGTTTGATTGATTTTTTTTTCATAAGCAAAACTATAACAATGTGCATTGCAAATAAATTAAGGAAATTATTAAAAAAGAGTTGAAGCTTGCTAGATGAATGTAATCTACACAGCACAGTAAAGAAACAGCCAAACACAAATGTGGCAGAAGAATCCAAATTTTTTAGCATCTAAAGTCAAAGATGGAAATGGTGATTTGTTAACAGGGTTGTCCATAGAAGCTTCACAGGAAGACATGTTTGAAGAATGGTGATTGGAGAGACAGTATTAGTTATATATACTCCTGTTGATGAATATTATCTGATTCTCAAAAATTTAAACAAGTTAAACAGATAAACATATGCCCAGTTTAACAGTTTATGGCAAAGTTGATGGTTGCCTACCCTGGAGCCCTGTGAAGAAAGAGTACATTGAAGCTAGTACTATCACAAGTACTGATAACTGAATCTAAAATGGAAACTACACCATGAGAGGTTTAAGATATTGAAGTGAATGATAAAATGTCCAGTTGCTGAGACAGCCATGGTGAATCCTCTCAGGTGTGATTATTTTAAAGAAAGAAGACATTGTGAAAGATCAGCCTCGACACAGACAGACATGGACTCCAAATGTTCAAAACACACTCCGTTTTATCCTCTTTTGAGCACACAGCACAAACACAGTGCACAAATCACCACGCTAAACTCAGTCCTTCTTTAACTTCCTTAATTCGCCTCCACTCCTCTCTTGCAAGCTCCGTCTACTGCCACCTGACCCCGGCTCCCCACATGGAGTGAGGAGGCCCCTTTAATCCCTCCCAGGTGCTTTGTGATGGTCTCCCTAGTGTGGCGCAAGTGCTGCCCTTGCACCCGGAAGCACTCCAGACGTACATTGTTCCTATTCCGGCAGCACTTCCTGGTGTGGCGGAAGTGCTGTTGTCTTTGGCACAGGCACCATCCAAGTGCCCCTTGGTGGTGACCTTGGACCCCCACAGGGCTAAGCTTCCCAGCTCTGTATCCGTGGTCTTGATGGAATCCAGGGGGCTGCCCTCTTGCATCCAGGGGAATATATTGCCCCTCTCTCGGTCCTTCCCTGTTCCAGGTGTCCCAGTAGGGCAAGGTCCCTGGTCGTCTGCCACAACATGTAGATGTTAAACCAAATATAATCCTGTGTGGTGGACTTGGACAGAATGTGTACTTTGCCACCAGCAGTATACTTCCTTAGTGCACTCTTAGAGGTGGCTAGGATGTGCTCCACAGAGCAGCCAGATAGTAAGCTTTTCATGTTAACTGTGCTAAAGAATGATGGACAATTCAGACTTTTGAATGAGAGATGTCTCATATGTTAGTACAGTAATCCCTCCTCCATCGCGGGGGTTGCGTTCCAGAGCCACCCGCGAAATAAGAAAATCCGTGAAGTAGAAACCATATGTTTATATGGTTATTTTTATATATTTTAAGTCCTTATAAACTCTCCCACATGGTTTTTAAATATTCCCCATACAGTTATACAGCATAAACCCTTTATATTCTCTTAGTTATTAGGTAAGATTCGTTGAAATTATGTATGTAAACACAGTTTATATACTACTCACAAACATACATATCGTATATCATTGAGGAGTTTTATTTAATACGTAATACAGTTTTAAACATATTGTAATTGAGTAGGTAATATAAAAATATGTGAAAAATCTATAACATGTAAATGCTGTACATAAAACCAAAATGTTATTTTAAAGATACTGTAGAGCGTCTCCGATATCACATTTGTTACAGCCATTACGATAGACAGGCCACCGGCAATAAATACCAACAATGCAAGGAAAAAATTGTATAAAATGTGTGCACAGTTACAATAAACGTACATACATGTACTAAGTACGTAGAAAAATAGTTTTGGGTACTCACCAACTTGTCAGATAACGATGACATTTACTGCACTGTCACAGCTGTTCTAAAGGAGCGTCTTCAGGCGACTGTGTAGCACCGCCGTCGTCTTCTTCCACTGAAGGCGTACTAGGCAGTGTTTTGCATGTAAGGAACATCGTGATGGGCAGTTGCTGGCGCTGCTTTTTCATTTGTGTAAAGAGGTTCCTTTACACTTCCGTGGCACCGTCAAGAGCATTTTTAAATTGCAAAGAATGAATCATTTGCAGGTCCCATTCTTCAACTGATGTCTGGAGATCTTTTGCCATTCGTAGAATGGTCGTGAAACGCTCGAGAGTTAGCTGAGCACCCAGGAGCTTAACCGCGTGCTCTGATTGGGTAGCTTCTCAGCCATCCGCCAATAGTGTCCCTTGTTTGAATTCAAATGCGTCCCTTGTTTGAATTCAAATGGGCAAATCAACTGAGGAAGCACTCGTACTGTAGACCGCAGACATCCGCGAAGCAGTGAAAAATCCGAGATATACAGTATATTCACATATGCTTACATTTAAAATCCGCGATGGAGTGAAGCCGCGAAAGACAAAGCGCGATATAGCGAGGGATCACTGTACGTTTGTTCGAACCCAGGCAGATTTGAATTACATGTACAACAGCATATGCCTGTCAAATGGACAGAATGACGTTGCCCAACTTTTATTGGATGTTAAACAGTAAACAACTCTTGAAGGCCTCAACTTAGAGAGAGGAATGAGGAAATACCCACTTTCAAAAAGAAACTTAGTTCATTAATGAATTGAATATAAATCAAGAGCAGTTATGCTCACATTATTAAATGCACTACTGAGACTACTTCTGGAGTATTGTGTGCAGTTCTGTTCACCATATTACAAAAATGACAGAGCAGCACTTGAAGCTGTGCAGAGGGGTGCAACCAGTGCACTCCATGATTTAAGGACATGACCTACTCTGTTTAGTTTCAAACAGAGTAGACTGTGTGGGGATTTAATCCAGGTCTTCAAAATCCTCAAAGGATTTGATCAAGTTGATCCAGCACAATTCCTTCAACTTAATAGTTAATCGCACACTCAGGAACAGCAGTGGAAATGCAGACATGGTGCACTCACTTGCATTCAAATATTCTGTATATATGTTGTTTATGAAACTCAAGAGAAGAGTATGTAGTAAAATATTTTTCTTTAATTTAAGTGTGTGCTTCAAGAAGAAAAATGTGAGAGTGCAGGCAGAAGAAAGAGCGAGAGCAGTTATTAAAGAGGACTATGAAAAGCTTGGACCTGTGAAGTAAGTATACAACAGGATGGCTGTGGCTTTTGACTGGCCCAAATCATTTCACAAAGAGGACCCTCATAAGTAGATTCTTGTTTTGATGCGTTTCCCTAGTATTCAAAGAATTTTAATCCTGTGCTTAAGGTCCTTTTATCATGGCGGATGTCAGACTTGCCCACTGTTTTGCTGATCTCATTGCAAGACTGTTAATTTATATGACTTGAAAATTTCTACCCTTGTCACTATTTCTGATCTTCTAGCAGAGTCGTGCTAGCATTTATTCTGACAGCCAATCGCGTGTTGCCTGGCAGAGGCGGTGCTGTAAGAAGGGTTAACAGGTATGGTGAGTTCAGATGCAGCCTCTGCCCTTTTTTCCATTCTGTCACGGTATGGAAGCAGCAAGACATCAAACAGACAAACTTCTCTTGGTGAGGTCCAAAGCCTCCACATTCCTTATACCTTGTCGTTGCATTATATCCATTATACTTCCAGTTGAGCATTCATTGGTCCTTAAGTTAAAGACAAAATCAAGTCCATTTGATTTTTGTTGGAGTGAGTCAGGCACTAGTTGGAGTGAGCCTGGCATGTCACATGACCGGTTTCTCGGGAGCCTTCTTTTGATGGCATCCTACTCGCTAAAATTATCTAAGTGAAGACTACAACTGAGAATCACTGGAAAAGTCAGATAATGTGACATAACCTTTAAAAGGTGTGTTGCATGGGGGTGATATTTATATGTGGCCAAAGATTACCTCTTGCATAGTAAAACATATGAATTACAAGGTCCTAGCATTTGACCATTATGGTGTATAGTTCTTATTTCCGAGCTAAGTCATCAAGGATGCCTAAAAGACAAAAATATCTTGTATCAACCTGATTGTGGTACACACTGACTAGGCAGAAATGAATCTTCAAAGGTGTGATACTTGATTATTCAGGTTTTCCAGCATCTACACATTGTACTGCTACTGTACAGTGTCGCCCCTAGCCAAACTGGGGAATCCCTGAATACGCTGTGTTAATATTTCTTATAACGGCTTTAATCTGAAAAATATATATATAATGTATACAAAAATAAATAAATGAAGATGCACACATCACAAACTTAACTATAACTTTTAACATCTAATACATATCCATCCATCCATCCATCCATTTTCCAACCCGCTGAATCCGAACACAGGGTCACGGGGGTCTGCTGGAGCCAATCCCAGCCAACACAGGGCACAAGGCAGGGAACCAATCCCGGGCAGGGTGCCAACCCACCGCAGGACACACACAAACACACCCACACACCAAGCACACACTAGGGCCAATTTAGAATCGCCAATCCACCTAACCTGCATGTCTTTGGACTGTGGGAGGAAACCGGAGCGCCCGGAGGAAACCCACGCAGACACGGGGAGAACATGCAAACTCCACGCAGGGTGGACCCGGGAAGCGAACCCGGGTCTCCTAACTGCGAGGCTGCAGCGCTACCACTGCGCCACCGTGCCGCCCATCTAATACATATGCCTTATTAAAATAATCACAACTAGAAAGTGAATGTTTAGGGATTTCTTCACTCTCTTTGCTGCATATCACAACAGTACATGCTCACATTTTCTGAAGACAAAGTCATCTATGAGGACATCTCACGACAGTTTCTGTGTAATGCTGGAATTAATGCTAATGTCAGTCTGTTGAGCCATAGATGACCTCCAGCTTGTCATGATGAGCTTAAGTTTACAAAAACTTCCATCTACAATTGACAGCTGTAAACATGAGAGTTGCTGCAATCAGAGAACAATTCATAGATTCGGACTTCGATGGAATTTAAGGGCAAATATATACCAATTGATTTGTTCCCTTTATAAATGAAGGTCTAACTACTGTAATGATAATCTTATATATAAACGTCTAAGCGTGGAATTGTGTGTGTCTGTCTGTCCAGCTCGGAAGCGCAAGGGTACAGCATGAAGCTCAAAGAAATCGACTCTGTCGCCAAACTGAAACTGCCAACAAAAGAGAAACTCACTTAGGCGCTAATACACAAGCGAGACAAGCACATTGGCAAAACTAAAAGCTCTGAGGAGAGAGAAACTCACTTAGCCACTGATAGACAAGGGGGTCCAGCACATTGACAAAACAAAACCACAGAGGAAAGAGAACCTCGCTTAATGCACATCGATTGACTGAAGTGCCAGAATCCATGGTTTCTAGGAGCCCGGGCTTTTTACAGCGCGGGCTTACACAGCTAGTAATAATAATCATAGTCCAGAGTGTCAGCGTGCTGCTAATCTTTGTTACTTGATATAGCCAACAGTATCACTTGTGATATGTGATAGAATGACAACAAAACAATTTTAATACTAGTACTACTACTACTAGTACTGTTACTGCTACTAATTATATTATTATTATTATTATGATCATTATATAATACAAGGACAACTACTAATATTAGTACTAAACTTGCTCAATACATTTAATGCAGTAAATACAGGGTTAAAATGAATTTGCATATTTAGAGAATTAAAAAAAATGAACATGTAAATGCATCCCCTACACTTATGAATTTATCAAACCTTCATATTGTTCTTCAATGACAGTATATAGCAATAAGACATTAACTAAATCAGTGATGTTAACTAAAAATAAAATTAACCAACAGTTGAAGTTCATCTGAGCTCTTTTCGTATGTCCGTGTTACTTGCCTGGGGCTTTTCCACAATTCACATAATAACTAACTAGTAGGTAAGAAAGCCACCTATGTATTTGGTGACTTTTACAAATGTGTCCTCACTGCAGCAACTCTCAGAGCTCCTTACATGTCGACTAATGTTGGCAGCCTTTAACAACGTGAAGAAATCCTGAGGTCTGTAAGGTGGTAATGAATAGTCCTCAACCATGTGTCAGTTAGGAAATGTAACATCAGATAATGTCTGTTAAACACTCAATATCAACATAATGCTACTCCATTGTTACTCCAGCAAAACACTAGCTTTAATGTAGTCGCAATTAATGTAACATTAGCTAGCTTACTAGAAGGTAGACATATTTATATTTGTAAACACACCTGCAACTAGTGCAGCACAATATGTATCTTTCCTGTGCTCCTGACTGGTGTTGACTCGCTGCTCACTAATGGAACATTACCACAAAAAAGTGACTGTTAATGGCATTAATGTGACAATTCATGAAACAGCAATAACAGCAATAGAGTCAAGCTGCAGATCTCCAGAACTCTGCTCCGTTGTGAAGGTGGTCACTTAACATTATACTTCAGTGATATTATGTGATATGCCCAGTTACTCTATGGTTAAGATTAGGGTGGGAGGAGTCATCTGACTCAAGTCAAGTAAACCAAGCAACAAAAACGGACAATGCAATAAGCTCAACAGCCCTCCACCCCACCACATCAGTCCTCTGATCATGGGCCCCACGTGCACAACGTGATCAGTGTATGGAGAAGGGCAGCTCTACTTCTGAAACACGATACTTACACGATAAGACACAACATACAAACTCAACCCCATAGAATATCCCTTATGGGGTTGAGGCCAAATATGTTTTTGATTTCCATTTATACTAACTGAAGAAAGCAAAGGGCTGTATTTTTCTAAAGAATTCCCGATTTATTTGGGAATCCAGGCATCTTGTCTGGATGTGTTCTTTCTTTCTTTCTTTCTTTCTTTCTTTCTTTCTTTCTTTCTTTCTTTCTTTCTTTCTTTCTTTCTTTCTTTCTTTCTTTCTTTCTTTCTTTCTTTCTTTCTTTCTTTCTTTCTTTCTTTCGCTGCTCTCCTCTGCTCTCCCTTCTATGTGCAGTATGCATCCCAAATGCAAAGGCCTCACTTCATGCAGAATTAAAAAGGTTTACATGAATAATCGATAAGTGTTGGTCTTTCTCAGGTTGATTGTTAAATGGGGCAAATAATAAAGCTAGTTTTGCTCATTCCAAAGAAATTAAGCAAAAGGTAAAGATTCAAGTCAATAAAGGATTCAACATTAGGGTCAATACATAGCAGTGTACACTAATATTGATTTAAAGATACAAGACATCAAATAACGATTTCAACAGGTAAAATTATGGCTTGTTTAAGCATTTAGGTATGTTTTTAGAACATTAGAACAATTGAGATAAAAACAGGCCATTCAGCTCAACAAAGCTTGCCAGTCCTATCCGCTTATTTCTTTCAAAAAACATCAAGTCAAGTTCTGAAAGTCCCCAAAGTCTTACTGTCTACCACACTACTTGGTAGCTTATTCCAAGTGTCTATCGTTCTTTGTGTAAAGAAACACTTCTAATGTTTGTGTGAAATTTACCCTTAACAAATTTCCAACTGTGTCCCTATGTTCTTGATGAACTGATCTTAAAGTCACAGTCTCGATCAACTGTACTAATTCCCTTCATAATTTTAAGTACTTCAATCATGTCACCTCTTAATCTTCTTTTGCTTAAACTGTAAAGGCTCAGCTCTTGTAGTCTTTCTTTATAACTCATCCCCTGTAGCCCTGGAATGAGCCTAGTTGCTCTTCACTGGACCTTTTTGAGGTTTAGAAGTTTAAATAAATGTCTTGATTTTTATGATTTCTGAAGGTTATAGAACTAAAATGTTAAAGTTCAGGTGGCCCTGTGCACTAGCTTGTTTAATCGGTATTAGCTCACACAGTTTCCATTTTGACTTGCTTGTCCAAGTTCCTATTTTATATATTGTTTAATTCATAGTTCAGTATTGTGAGTTTGAATACTTTATTCTTCAGATGGTATATTTCTATCAAGCTTGTTAGGATGCTGAAGTCTGCATAATGACCAGTAGTAACCCTTATTACTCCAAACATGCAGGCTGCTGTTCCTTCACCTCTACATTCTACTACACCACAACTATTTGTGTTATTGTTAGTGTTATGCATTATATAGTGTATGGATTGTCAGTAAGTCTAAGTTGTCTACTTATGTGTTTTTATTTTACGCACTGTGTGATTGGTGAATTGATATTTAAAAGTGTTTTTTAATTACAACTTCTATTGTTGTTTGTAACCTTGCACACAAAGTTTTTTCAATTACCTATTCATTTGTGTTGAGTGTTTTAATGTCCTGGAATGGCTGATTCAAAGTCCAGGTCACAATCCAATTAAGAATTTGTGGCTGGACTTGGGATAGACTGTTCACACATGATGTCTGTGCAACCTGTCAGAGCTTGAGCAGCTTTGCAAAGAAGAATGGTGGCAAAATGACAGTCTCAAGATGTGCAAGGCTGATTGAGACCTGTGCACACTGACTTAAACTTGTCATGACTGCCAAAGGTTCTTCTTCTAAAAACTGACTTGAATAGTTATGCAATCAGCTATTTTGCATTAAAGTACTCTATATATTTAAGTTTCAAGCCAGCCGTTTCCAACACCTCATACAATCCTCCATTTTGTATTTTTTTCAAAGAGGATGGTATTATTCACCAGGGAAAAGCTTTGCTGTGTCCCTTTTTATACAATAAGCATCCAAGACTAGGGCCATAAAATGCAAGGTGAGAGGTGACTTTTGCATAAACTGTATGATTCTTTTATAATAGACTCTGATAAATTTAACAATGAAACTGAATCACATTAAAAGCAGAGTGGCATTCTGATGACCTTCTCTTTGCAAAATACATACAGTATTTGTAGTTCTCTACGAAAGATTCATTCTGTATTTGTTTAGACTTTGAATAGCCTTCTGAGAGTTCAATGGGTGGTGTTTAACAACCCCACTGGTGGGCCAGTTGTGTACAGGCTGTTTGCCATTGGGAATGTCTGTGTGCCTGGCTATGGTCTGCTGCATCAATAGAGTTTGCTCTACAAACACATTATTATCTGTGCTAAATGTCATATCCTTTGCTAAGTAAATAACTCCTTCAGCTACTTCTTTCTATTTTTTAGCTGGTCAATTTATAGTTGTAAAATCTGTATTTATTTGAATATATATTGCTTTTATTAAGGAGATAAAATTATTATTGCCCAAAATTTCTTACAGTGAAGGAATACTTTATAACAGAAGGGTCGCATCCTGCTGCAAACCCTTTGGTTGTGTCTTTCTTTGATCTCCAAGTGAACCTTGGCATGGCAAACAATTGTTTGCAGACAGGATCCCTAATACCTGACCTTATAAAGCAGAATGTAGAAAGACCAAAACTGGTTTGATTGGTTTCACACCAGTGAATGTGCAGGTATCTTACTGGGTACAAGTAGAATCCTATGCTGCTAATGTCTTTATGAGGGATGGGTTTCAGTTTGGCTTTTCACAATTTTTGACTTTCTTTCTCTATCAGCCCATTAGAGTAAAAGAAATGTTTGAATTTTATACCATTTAGCAGTCATTAATTATAAATAATTAACTGCTGGCGGCACAGTGGCGCAGTGGGTAGCGCTGCTGCCTCGCAGTTGGGAGATCTGGGGACCTGGGTTCGCTTCCCGGGTCCGCCCTGCGTGGAGTTTGCATGTTCTCCCCGTGTCTGCGTGGGTTTCCTCCGGGCGCTCCAGTTTCCTCCCACAGTCCAAAGACATGCAGGTTAGGTGGATTGGCGATTCTAAATTGGCCCTAGTGTATGCATGGTGTGTGGGTGTGTTTGTGTGTGTCCTGTGGTGGGTTGGCACCCTGCCCAGGATTGGTTTCCTGCCTTGTGCCCTGTGTTGGCTGGGATTGGCTCCAGCAGACCCCCGTGACCCTGTGTTCGGATTCTGCGGGTTGGAAAATGGATGGATGGATGGATGGATAATTAACTGCTAAATAATTAATTAATTATACTGAGTATAATTAATTGTTAAAGACTTAAGTGAAATTAATTATTTCCTAATTTTAAATTGGAGATAAAGGAGACAGAGTATATCCTGGATGGGTAAATATGTACAGATCTATACCAGAAGAAGTGCAAAAAAAAAATGAAACTAAAACAAACAAAATTAAGCCTATCTACCAGTTCCTCACAAGAGACACAAATTGAAGTTGAAAAAACAGGCAAGTCAAACCAAACAAAACTCGTGAGAAGCGCAAAAGATTTCTTTTAAGAATTATTTTAGGATGTTTGTGTCCACTCATCAGCTAACGAAAGGAAGCCCCCGCAAATATTTTATCCAGTCACACTGATCACCTGTGGGTCACGACCCTAGAAGCCACACCCCCAGCAATGTGAGAACTGGCATCAATGATGGTTCTGAAAAAGGCGGCAATAGAAAGACCTAAAAAAGAGCGTTGAAGATGTTCACACGCGTCCTAATCATGACAGTGGTGTTGATAAAAGTTCAAAATATGCCTGATTATTATTATTATTAGTAATTAATATATATTAATAGTAATTAAAAACAGTAGTAGTAGTTTTAATAATAATTAATATTAATAATTAGTCATAATTATTATTAGTAGTATTGTAGTATATGTTATAATAATCCATCCATCCTCTTCCGCTTATCCGAGGTCAGGTCGCGGGTCAGCAGATTGAGCAGAGATGCCCAAACTTCCCTCTCCCTGGCTACTTCTTCTAGCTCTTCCGGGAGAATCCCGAGGCGTTCCCAGGCCAGCCGGGAGACATAGTCCCTCCAGCGTGTCCTGGGTCTTCCCTGGGGCCTCCTCCCAGTTGGACATACCGGAACACCTCACCAGGGAGGCGTCCAGGAAGCATCCTGATCAGATGCCTGAGCCACCTCATCTGACTCCTCTCGATACGGAGGAGCAGCGGCTCTCCTCTGAGCCTCTCCCAAACACTATCTTAAAGGGAGAGCCCAGACACCCTGCGGAGGAAACTCATTTCAGCCGCTTGTGTTTGCGATCTCGTTCTTTCAGTCACTACCCATAGCTCATGACCATAGGTGAGGGTAGGAACGTAGATCAACTGGTAAATTGAGAGCTTTGCCTTACGGCTCAGCTCCTTTTTCACCACGACAGACCGATGCAGAACCCGCATCACTGCGGACGCCGCACCGATCCGCCTGTCGATCTCACGCTGCATTCTTCCCTCACTCGTCAAAAAGACCTAAAGATACTTGAACTCCTCCACTTGAGGCAGGATCTCGCTCCCAACCATGAGAGGGCACTCCACCCTTTTCCGGCTGAGGACTATGGTCTCCGGTTTGGAGGTGCTGATTCCCATCCCAGCCGCTTCACACTCCGCTGCAAACTGATCCAGAGAGAGCTGAAGATCACGGCCTGATGAAGCAAACAGGACAACATCATCTGCAAAAAGCAGTGACCCAATCCTGCGTCCACCAAACCGGACCCCCTCAACGTCCTGGCTGCGTCTAGAAATTCTGCCCATAAAAGTTATGAACAGAATCGGTGACAAAAGGCAGCCCTGGCGGAGTCCAACTCTCACTGGAAACGGGTTCGACTTACTGCCGGCAATGCGGACCAAGCTCTGACACCGGTTGTACAGGGACCGAACAGCCCTTATCAGGGGGTCCGGTACCTCATACTCCCAGAACACCCCCCACAGGATTCCCCGAGGGACACGGTCGAACGCCTTTTCCAATTCCACAAAACACATGTAGACTGGTTGGGTGAACTCCCATGCACCCTCCAGGACTCTGCTAAGGGTGTAAAGCTGGTCCACTGTTCCGCGACCAAGACGAAAACCACACTGTTCCTCCTGAATCCGAGGTTCGACTATCCGATGGACCCTCCTCTCCAGAACTCCCGAATAGACTTTTTCAGGGAGGCTGAGGAGTGTGATCCCTCTGTAGTTGGAACATACCCTCCGGTCCCCCTTCTTAAAGAGGGGGACCACCACCCCGGTCGGCCAATCTAGAGGCTCTATCCTTGATGTCCATGCAATGTTGCAGAGACGTGTCAACCAAGACAGCCCTACAACATCCAGAGCCTTGAGGAACTCCAGGCGTATCTCATCCACCCCCGGGGCCCTGCCACCAAGGAGTTTTTTGACCACCTCGGTGACCTCAGTCCCAGAGATGGAGGAGCCCACCTCCGAGTCCCCAGGCTCTGCTTCCTCATTGGAAGGTATGTTAGTGGGATTGAGGAGGTCTTTGAAGTACTCCCCCACCGACCCACAACGTCCCGAGTCGAGGTCAGCAGCGCACCAGAGTCACCGGGGGCAACTCCAGAGTGGTACAGAGTCCAGCCCCTCTCAAGGAGATTGGTTCCAGAGTCCAAGCTGTGCGTCGAGGTGAGCCCGACTATATCTAGCCGGAACCTCTCAACCTTGCGCACAAGCTCAGGTCCTTCCTCTTCAGAGAGGTGACATTCCACATCCCAAGAGCCAGCTTCTGTAGTCGAGGATCGGACCGCCAAGGTCCCCGCCTTCGGCCACCACCCAACTCACACTGCACCTGACCTCCTTGGCCCCTCCCATAGGTGGTGAGCCCATGGGAAGGGGGACCCACGTTGCCTCTTCGGGCTGTGCCCGGCCGAGTCCCATGGGTGCCAGCCTGGCCACCAGGCGCTTGCCAAGGAGCCTCATCTTCAGGCTTGGCTCCAGAGGGGGACCCCGGTGACCTGCGTCCGGGCAAGGGAAAACGCTGTCCAAATTTTTTATTCATCATAGGAGGTTATGTTGTTATAATAATTATATATATTATTGTTATTATTAGATTATGAATGATTATAAAATGGCTGGCTTAGTGTGAGTTTAGTGTATTTACCTTCCTACTTAAAAATTCACTCTTTTGGAAGTTGTCATAGCAATAAGAATTACATTTATTGCCATCTGGTTGGCTAGACACAAAACAGACTTGTGGCCCTGTAAAGGTCAAAGATAATAGAAGAGCATGTTTTAATTATCTAGTACATTTTTCCCGAATGTGCTACATATTCCTGGTGTTATGTTTGTTATGTTCTGGGTCAAACCCTGCAGTGTGTGGTTTTTCATTTTGCAGACAGTTATTTGTTTCAGTTTTAATTTTTATTCATTGGTATGTTACTATTATTCATTTTCTTCAGTTAGTTTTCGAGGTAAATTTTAGTAGGTCCTCTTTGTCTTCAGTAAATTTTAGTAGGTCCTCTTTGTCTTCAGTTAGTTATGTCCATTATTTTATTGTTTTTGATGCTAGTGGGGTAAGATCACAAAAACAAGAATTCAAGCCCCTGGAGCCTTAAAGTGTCTTTGTTTAAGCACCTTGGGACAAATTAAAAAACTTTCAGTCTGCCGGTCCCCTTTACACCAGCTCTGTAAACCCATAGGAGGCTTTGATTCCAGGACATCCCATACAAAAATATAGACTGCAGCCTAGCCTAGCTGCATTGAGCACAAGGTAAAAACAAGATTTGGCTGGGGTGCCAGCCTCTCTCAGGGTTCATTCTCACCTTCACTAAATCATACAGGACAATTTTAGAGTCCACGATTAACCAAAAAAGTTATTCTTTGGGATGTGTGGAAGAAAATAAGCCACAATATTTTAATTTAACAAAAGGAGGTCTTTAATAACCTTAATGCTAATCCAGAACTTTACGTTAACAATCTGAATACCAGATAAAGCAGTCTGCTGTTTTTATAACTTGGAAATCTTCACCCCACTGTTCCCATAAATCTTACTTAATACCAGCAAGAGTTAGGTCATGTCTGGTGACCCTTGGTTAGCAAACATTTATTAGTTTTATTGCTTACAGAGATCATGAATTGTCTTATCAGTAACTGCATGTCCTTGAAATACCAAAATACTCCGTACCTATAAAGGTACAGATTTGGTTATAACTTAAAGAAAACAACTAGTGTGAAACCATTTAATAGACATGAAATCCAGTTCATTACTCATTGTTAAACAACAGCCTATATTTTCCTAGTGATAGGATTTAAAATTAACAGAGCAGAATGCAAACCCTGATTAGACACATATATCCACAAAAACATAATGCAAATTGAGCCCATATTCTTACAGAGATGTTTGAGGAACACCACTTGCTCTCACTATGTATGCATGTGTTTTTGTTCAAATAGTTCAAACTGCACACTGTCTTAACCGGGTTATTCACATTGATCTGGTTATGTGTGTGCATGTGGATGCCCTTACCGTCACAGTTCTGAACAGACATCAAAGTAAGAATTGTGTTGTACTTTTTATGTTATGTCCACATAACGATAAGTTTGAAGTGATAATAGAAATCCACATACAGCACTATATTTTAGATTTTCTCCAGTATTCAGTGTGTACCTATTTTGATTTATTTTAATTTGAAGACTGTGAGAGAAGAATGATGAAACCATAAAAATTTACTAATAAAAATTCTACTCTGCATTTGTCAAAATCCATGCTTTTCCTAGTATGTTGACCAAAGTAAGTTGAGCCTTTAGGATCAAATGGGCACAAGGGCAAAAAAATATTAGGGCCATAGTGTTGACCAGTCTTTGTTACCACTTCTTTCATCTGAATGGCCTAGTCCCTCTCGCACATGAATGAGTATAAATCTGCTTTGAATCTTTTTTTGAGGGGCTGGAAGGAATGTGTGTGTGGTGGGGGGGGGAGGGGGGGGTGATGTTTTTCCTCTTTGAACATTACCACAGTGAAGAGATCAGAGATGTCAAATAAATACACATGTATAGTCATGGTTCACACCTAACATGTTTCTGTTTTTTCACAGGTTTGCTGAAGGAGCCATTGGTGTCTTTTTCATGTTGTTTGCACTCCTACTTTTTACCCGAGACCCTAAATTCTTTCCTGGCTGGGCCAAGCTTTTTAAATCTGGGTAAGAATGAGCATATCAAAATGTACATTGTATTGTAGAACAAAGGAAGGCATTTTCCTGCAGTCTTGTCACAACATATGTACACCCTGGGCAACAAATCTCTTGCCGGGGGGGGGGGGGGGGGGGGGGATGGGGGGCTGGCACTTGAAAGGTTAGGAATGTGGGAAGGGGGAAGTTAAGAAAACCCCCACAGCAACAGAACCTTAGCATATTATGAAAATTTACTCAGAGTACGTGAATAGGTGCAGAGAGATAGTCATAAATTCCTGTTTTCTATGACCCTGCAAAACCTGGTAAAAGTACACTTGAGTTTCAACGTGAAGTTACTGAGAAGCTCCAAATACATTTGGATAGCTGGAATTCCTCTGATGGCCATAAAGTGATCAACTCAGGTACTTGAAAGGCTAGGAATGTGGGAAGGCCCAGCCCTAGTTAAAAAAACCCCACATCAACGGAACCTTAGCATATTATGAAAATTGAAGCTTTGGTCAGGATGGCATTTTCATGCCATAACAGTTTTTTTAACATCTCTATTATTATAAAAAATATCCTGAAACAAGACAAGACAAGACTTTTTGGAAGATTTTTTTCAAGTCCCACAAGACGAGACTTTGGCCATGAGATTTTTTCAAGTCACATCCTCCTCTCAACCATTTTCCACCACACCCTCAGTAATCTCACCTCTCATTTGTGTGAATGCTTTTGACAGACAAAGTTCTTGCTCTCTCAGCTCTTATAAATTTTGTTTTCCTCACTTGAAGTTCCCAATTAAAGAAGACATATGTCCAAATCCTATTCAAGAATTTCATCACGAATGGAGAGAGAAAGAAACAAAATTCAATCACGGGCAGTTATACGTTGTGTTGTCACGATGAAAGTCCAAACAGTGGATCAAAATTCAATGCAATATTGACGAAAATTGAATTCAGTAAAAACAATTTTTTGAAGTTTTACAGTAAAAGTGTAAGTTTAAAAAGTTTTTGCGTGTTAATTTCAAAGCCAAACAGAATAAAATCATATTATGCAAAGAATAACTCAAACGCAACATGAAACATAATTTACTTTTAAATTATTACGTTTTAATATTTTTTAATGTGGTTTTTGCTAGCAAAGAGGTTAGTGCATAGCGCAGACACGTGTTTGGTGAGCGACACGAGCTGGGGGGCAAAGTCCACTAATTATGATTGCCACTGAAACACTCATTAAAAATGTGTCTTCAACTTAAACAAGCAACAAAGTATTTATACATCTACATCTTAATTGTTTTAATACCTATTTTCTGTGTTTTATTGAATTTAAACTTTTTTTTTAATTTCACATTTTTCCAAATATTTATTTATTTGTTTGTTTATTTATTATTTTTCTTATTGTTCCAACTATATCATTCGAGTGTTTTATTACAAATACACTTAATCCACATACAATACGTACCAACTCATGTCTAGTAAAATTTGGATGTGCGGCAGAGTAACATAAATATGCCTTGCATCAGGCTTCATTATTTCATGTGCCAAACCTGATGATAAGTTATGGTTATAAACTAAACATTTCCATCTTGATAAAATCAGCTGAGATTTTTAAAGTGTTTGTATTCAGTTAAAAAGCTTCCAGTATGAAGTATTCATTCATGTGTTTAACATTCTTGTATGCAGCTTTTTACACACGTTTTGTGTACACTGTGTATTGCCACATGTCCACAGGCAGGAATGTACTGCCCTACTGCAGTTAAATACTTCTGTGTATAATAAACAATATACAGACAAAATATGCAAGAGACACCTAAAATGAGAACTCCAGAACTTGATATAGTCAGTAAGTACCCACTAGAGGGAGCCTTCCTGAAGATATTTTACAATGTAATTAACTTCTCTGGGACTTGGCACTGAGTCAGCATTAATAGGTAAAGAACATTTTTTGTTATTGTTGGATATAATAGGTGCCCATCCATACAGAAAATAGGACAGAATAGATTGGCTATGGTTTTGAGCTTTAAATCACAATTTCTGTCTGTGACTCACTGTGTGTTTGTGTGAAAAATATCTATACACAAATAAAGGTGTATTTGTTCCAAGGGAGAAATGTAGCTTTTCACAGAAGCTCAAATATATTATAATAAACAGCAACATCAGTATAGTGTGTATATGCTGTTATTTAATTAAGATGATTTACCAGATATCAGCCATGTAGAAGTAGTAGTACTGCATGGACAACTAACATGCAACACATCACCACTCTCACCAAGATAAACAATAAAGCACCCTATAAAAATATCTATTTGGCCAATGTCTGAAAAGTAAATTTTTGGAAAACAAAAGATATGGACAAAAGAAAACACATTATGCAGTATTTTGATATGTCTTTGTTTTACTCATATTTACTATTTTAGGGAGTAGGTGTCACTGAAGGAAGAAAATGAAACAAATGCCACACAAAGTATAACAAGAAAGCTTTGAAATTTTAACACTGATGTGAAAGGAATATCACATCAAAATAGGTACAGACAAGTGACCTGGCCCACCACCTCAGAAATCCAAAGCTTATTTAGGGAGAGCAAAGTGCCAACCAATACCAACTAATGAAACAGTAGAATAATCAGAAGGGCAGCTGCTATATAATAATTCTTTTTCCTTCGGCTCCACCCGTTAGGGGTTTCCACAGCAGATCATCTTCTTCCATATCTTTCTGTCCTTTGCATCTTGTTCTGTCACACCCACCACCTGCATGTCCTTTCTTGCCACATCCATAAACCTTCTCTTAGTCCTTCCTCTTTTCCTCTTCCCTGGCAGCTCTATCCTTAACATCCTTTTACCCAATATCCCAAGCATCTCTCCTCTGCACATGTCCAAACCAACGCAATCTCGCCTCTCTGACTTTGTGTCCCAACCATCCAACTTGAGCTGACCCTCTAATGTCCTCATTTCTAATCCTATCCATCCTCATCACGCCCAATGCAAATCTTAGTATCTTTAACTCTGCCACCCCCAGCTCTGCCTCCTGCTTTCTGGTCAGTGCCACCGTTTCCAACCCATATAACATAGCTGGTCTCACTACCATCCTGTAATAATAATAATAATAATTCATTACATTTATATAGCGCTTTTCTCAGTACTGTAGACCTTCCCTTTCTGTCACAAATCACTCCTGACACTCTTCTCCACCCATTCCACCCTGCCTGCACTCTCTTTTTCACCTCTCTTCCACAATTCCCATTACTCTGTACTATTGATCCCAAGTATTTAAACTCCTCCACCTTCGCCAACTCTACTCCTTGCATCCTCACCATTCCACTGACCTCACTCTCATTTACAAACGTGTGTATTCTGTCTTGTTCCTACTGACCTTCATTCCTCTCCTCTCTAGAGCATATCTCCACCTCTCCAGGGTCTCCTCAACCTGCTCCCTACTCTCGCTACAGATCACAATGTCATCAGCAAACATCATAGTCGACAGGGACTCCTGTCTAATCTCGTCTGTCAACCTGTCCATCACCACCGCAGCTGCTATATAATACTAAAGACAATAATACCATTTTTTGAGCATTTAAACTTTTTAAAAGAGTATAACATAACTTTCACAGAAAACCAGGGGCTGGGCTATATGATGGCCTCAAGCAGTTTGAGCATCCATTTACTTTTACAATGATGTATTTGAAAAGGCAACTTTTTCTCATGGGGTATGCCAGATTTGCCAGCTGCAGTTGCTTGTCTCGAGCCTCCATGAAAGTTGCCAAATGTGCGTCATTCTTCCAGTGCAGTCGTGCTCACTCCTTAGCGTGCTGCCTGACAGACACTAAACTGCTGCAGTGAGTTAAGCCGCAATCTTGGCCCTTTATTTCTTTCTTCCCTTCTTCTATGGAATGTAAATTATGAGACATCAGATAGATGAGCTTCTCTTCTGTTTTGTAAGGTCCACATTCCAGTGCTGACAGACAGAACAGGCATTGTGTGGAGGATTAATAATTGTGGTGGGTTTAGTCTCAACCATTTTCCTTTTTCCACTACATTTTAGTACGTAAAATAGGAGACATCAAACAGCCAAGCTCCTCTTCTATTTGTGAGGTCCTAAGTCCCACTATTCCTTTTTCCTCGTCGCTTCACTAAATGAATTGTACTTCCCAATGAGCATTCATTGTCAACTCTCCTGCACACAGAGCCTGCTCCTACGACTAAAGACAAAGTCAGACATGTTTGATTTTATCATAGTGAGTCAGGGACTAGTTGAAGTGAATCACTGGCTACATCACATTAGGTGATTAGCTTCACAGGAGCACACTCCCATCTGCCTTGCACTCACTAAGATATGTAAATAAAGACTTCAGCTGTAAATTTCCCAATGTAAAATAGGCTTAAATCTAGAGGGAAGTTAATGCAATGGCCTGCATTGTGAAAGAGCAGAACCTACGAGAGGAGAAGAGATAAACAAGAGAGTGTTAAGGTAGATAAGCCACAGGATATAAGGGCATAGAAATGTCTAAGTAGGAACAAAATGACAATCTGCTTCCAACGGGACTATTTTAAGTCATGTTGTGCTGTGGTTGTTGTCCACCTGGTGTATGTGTTTAGCTAGAGAGGGGGTACCCATAGTCTGTTAGCTCACTTTGACTTCTTTTATGCTTGTCTCAAAATTCGAGAACATTCCAAGAAAACTGAAAAAATGTTCAGAAAAAAATACGATGACCTTATTTTACTTAAACAGAATAACTACAGAATAACTGTAATGGCTTCTTTTATCCAGCACTCCATACTTCCACCAATAAGATATATCGGGAGACCCATTAGCCTGATGATTTCTCTTTACTTAAAAATATGGCCTATTGGTTAAAGGAGCTAGCTGAAAGAAAATGACTGTGCAAGGGTTTTCAGTCCCCATTGATAAAATACAATGTAACCCTGGGTGACTCATAAACCAGCTCAATTAATGTGAAAAAGTACACCTGTGTGGAGTATCTTGGGATGGTATGTGCCATGTAAGACCACCCTGCATAATATTAATTGTCTGCTTGCCTTCAGGTTTGTCACAGATGCTGTCACTGGCATTACCATCATCACAATTTTATTCTTCTTTCCTTCCCAAAAGCCTTCGATTAAGTGGTGGTTTGACATGAAGGGTAAGTGCCTATTCATTTTGTAATTCTGAAAAAAAATGTAACTTGTTTGTTTTGCTTTAAACTGCACTAATGTTGATGTGAAGGCAGGGAGAGGTCGCGTGACTCAGCAGGTCACCATCGGGAGATGAAGTGAGCATGTCCTTCTTGGATACTATAATAACGTGTGCTTGACCACAGTGCACATGCAGTGTGAGCTGTCTGCTTTGTCACTGGTTATTTATGACTGAGCAAGGAAAAAAGTACTGATTTTCAAAACAAGGACTGCTGAAATAAAGGAGGAAGTTGACTTCCGCTTTATGTGTGTATTGTTGCCACAGATCATTGAGTAAGTCCGTTTGACATGATTAATGATCACTTGACCTCCTTCCAGTGAGTGGTTAACTCCAAGTTTGATAAGCAAAAATGCTATGTGGGTTAGTAATTGGTTGTTCTCTGTCCTTTAAGATATCTGAAGTTTGAAACATTCAAGAAATGCACAAAGAATAAATCATTTTGTTGTGGAAATATGAAAACCATACAAAATAGACCGACGAGTGCGTAATTTTAACAATTTTTTGCATTCACATCCCAGTGAACATTACTTTGATTGTTAATCTACATGCAGCTCCCGCTCGATGAATTTTTCATATTGTTTAGAGGAGGGGTGTTGAGTTCTGGTCCTGAAGGACTACCATGCCTGCAGGTTTAATTTCTAACCATCCTCCTAATTAATGACCAAGTTTTGCTCTCAATTGACTATTTTTCCATTTCTTGTAATTGCTTTGCTTTTTAAGACTGCGTCTTCTGAATTGCTTTATTTTTCCAAACAAAACTGAGATGTGAAGTGAGGCAAATAATAATAATAATACATTTTATTTATTTGTAGGCGCCTTTCTAAACACTCAAGGACACCGAACAATAGACAAAACACAGATTATAAACAAAAGTAAAATACAGAAGTTAAAATCAGACAGAGCAATTGTAATCAAAGAGAAAAAGCAGTCTTAAACAAATGAGTTTTAAGTTTAGATTTGAAAAGTGAAAATGATTCAGTATTTCTAAGCTCAGATGGTAGTGACTTCCAAAGCTGAGGAGCACAGCATTCAGTTGGTGGTAAGACGGATGAAGGGGACAGTCAAGTGGATGGAGGAAGAGGATCTAAGGGTACGGGAGGGAAAGGCAACATGGAGGAGGTCAGACAGATATGGAGGGGCGAGGTTGTGGAGAGCCTTAAAAGTTAACAGAAGAATTTTGAATTGAATTCAGAACTTAACTGGAAGCCAATGCTGCAAGACGAGAGTGATATGGTGAACAGAGGGGGTTCTAGTAATGATGCGGGCAGCTGAATTCTGGACCAGTTGAAGCTTATAAAGAGATTTGCGAGAAAGACCAAAGAAAAGGGAATTGCAATAATCCAGACAAGAAGTGACAAGGCTATGAACAAGGATAGCAGTGATGTGGGGAGTGAGGGAGGGGTGAATACGATTAATGTTACGCAAGTGGAAATATGCAGACCGGGAGATGTTACTGATGTGGGACTGAAAAGATAAAGTACTGTCAAGGATGACACCCAGACTCTTACCCTGTGGGGAAGGAGAGACAGAGGAATTATCAATAACAAATGAAAAATGATCAGTTTTGGATAATGTTGATTTTGTACCAATGAGGAGAATCTCAATTTTGTCACTATTTAATTTAATTTAAGAAAATTTGAAGAAAACCAGGATTTTATCCAACCAATTTCACTCCAACCACTTTCTTAATTAGAAGTTCAATTTTGTTTTTGTTAATTAAATGTGTCATTTTAATACCATGGCATGTTGGTGCTCTCATTCTGCCACACCAAACATTTCCAAAACTGTTTTCTTTTTTTAGGAGCACCGTCAATATGTTTTGTGGACATGAGCAGATCAACATTACTGAGACCTTCACCTTTCTTTATTTTTAAATATCATATGAATGTTGCAGGTTAGCTGGTATTGTGTTGGCTCGTTTTGTATCTCATTATTGTTAGCTAATTAAGGACCCAAGAAACAATTAAGCAGTCTGAGTCTTAAATAGAAAATCAATTAAAATTAAGACAAAAGAGTTGATTAGCAGCAAAAATGGCCAGTCATTTAGAAGATGGTTAGAATGAAAGCCACAGTACACCTCCAGGACCGGAGTTGGACACCCCTGGTTTTGAGACACTCCCTTTCATAATCTGCTTGATCTTTAAGTTACGTTTCAGCTCCTCCAGATAAGCTGGTGGACGAACCTGGGCAAGCCATTATGGAAACTTTATGGTGCTTTAAGGACTTCCTACAGGGCATGTGTTTGTCACTTACTGCTAGATACTGTAATTTAAACCAAACATTTATTAAGGTTCCACTACACATCAGTAACTTACCAATAGATGCACTGTAGGTAGCCTTTCTTTTAAAGTGCTTTGTGACTCTTTTAAAACCAAACAAAGCATTTGTTAAGTCCTTGTTTTATAGGAATAATTGACTAATAGATGTAGGCATCTATCCAATAGTGTTATTACCTTAATTATTATGTTTTTTGAGATACTGTAACTGCAGTAGGGCGGCACGGTGGCGCAGTGGGTAGCGTTGCTGCCTCGCAGTTGGGTGATCTGGGGACCTGGGTTCAATTCCCGGGTCCTCCCTGCGTGGAGTTTGCATGTTCTCCTCGTGTCTGCGTGGGTTTCCTCCGGGCGCTCCGGTTTCCTCCCACAGTCCAAAGACATGCAGGTTAGGTGGATTGGCGATTCTAAATTGGCCCTAGTGTGTGCTTGGTGTGTGGGTATGTTTGTGTGTGTCCTGCGGGGGGTTGGCACCCTGCCCGGGATTGGTTCCCTGCCTTGTGCCCTGTGTTGGCTGGGATTGGCTCCAGCAGACCCCCGTGACCCTGTGTTCGGATTCAGCGGGTTGGAAAATGGATGGATGGATGGATGTAACTGCAGTATTAATGTACACCCACTGGACAGATTATTAAGAACAGCTGTACACCTAATTTTCCATGCAATTATCTAATTAGCCAATCACTTGACAAAAACACAATACATAATGTCATGCAGATTCAGGTCAGAAGCTTCACATCAAACCCCAGAATGAGGAAAAATGTGATCTCTGAGGTTTTGACTGTGGTACCACATGGGCTGGTTTGAGTATTTCTGTAACTGCTCATCTCCTGGGATTTTCACACACAACAGTCTCTGTTTACTCAGAATGGTAAGAAAAACAAAAAAACATCCAGTGAATGACAGTTCTCTGGATGGAAATGCCTTATTAATGAGTGAGTTCAGAGGAGAATGTCTCCGATAACCACTCTGTACAACTGTGGTGAGCAGAAAAGCATCTCAGAATACACAATCTTGAGGTGAATGGTTAACAACAGCAGAAGACCTCATTGGATTTTAATTCTATCAGCTAAGATCAGACAGCCAAGGCTGCAGTGGTCACAGGCTCACCAAAACTGGACAGCTGAAGACTGGAAAAATGTAGCCTGGTCTGTTGAATCTCAATTTCTGCTGAGGCACACAGACGGTAGAATCAGAATTTGGTGCCAATATGAATCCATGTACCCAACTTGCCTTGTGTCAACAGTCCAGGCTGGTGGTGGCAGTGGTTATGGTGGTGTAATGGTGTAGAAAATGTTTTCTTGGCATGTTTTGGGTCCATTAATGCCAATCAATCATTACTTGAATACCACGGCTTATCTGAGCATTGTCACTGACCATGTGCATCCATTCATGGACACAATTTACCCACCTCCTAATAGCAAGCTCCATCATGATAATGCACCATGTCGCAAAGCTGATTTCATGATCATGACAATAAGTTCAGTGTTCTTTTGTGACCATCCCAGTCACCAGAAAGATGACCTTTAGGATATGGTGGAATGGGAAATTCACAATATGAATACAGATCTGACAAATTTACACAAACTGAGTGATACTGTCCTGTCAAGATGGACACAGAATCTTAAAGAATGTTTCCAACATCTTGTAGAATAAATGGCATGAAGCACTGAGGTATTTCTGAGAGCAGAAGAAGACCCTGACCAGTATTAGTATAGTGGTCCTAAGAGTTTTCTCAGTGAGTTCTTATTTCTCTTCATCATTTCTTACTTCTGTATGCGGTTGATGTTCTTGATCAGCCCTCTCAATACAGCTTGGTCCTGCACCTCCTCTTCAGTCAGACCCTTTTCTTTCAAATCCTCTTTTACTTTATCCATCCACCTCTGCTTTGGCCTCCCTTGCTTTCTCTTCTCCTTTACTTCCATTTCCATCACTCTTTTGCCCACACATTCATTGTCCCTCCTCATCACTTGTCCATACCACTTACAACCTAAGTTGTAAGTAGGGCGATCCAGATCTAACTATGCAACTTTTAATGCAATGCAATAATTGCATAATTAGATCTGGACCACCCTGTACTTTCTTGTACTTTTTTAGCTCTTTAGTCTCCCACTTTTGATGTTCCTCTGATTCTCTCATTTCTTATTCTGTCCTTTTTTGTATCTTCATACATCCACCTAAACATTTTAATTTCTGCCACATCTAATTTCTTCTCCTGCACTCCCTTTACTGTCCATGTCTCAGCTCCATACATCATTGCTGGTCTTACCACTGTCTTTACCTTACCTTTAACCTGTAGCTGTTATTTCAAAAGAAACAATCTGTTAAATCTGCCTAATCTGCCCAAAACTGTCAAGCGAAGTTTCAATAAACCCTAAAATGTTGTTGCAGAGTCTTCTTTGGGTGGACATAAGCTACAATTCATCTCACTACATACAGGCACTTAGAGCCCTTACACATATTTATAGGGATTCAGTCAGTCAGTCATTGTCCAACCCGCTATATGCTAACACAGGGTCACGGGGGTCTGCTGAAACCAATCCCAGCCAGCACAGGGTGAAAGGCAGGAACAAATCCCGGGCAGGGCGCCAGCCCACCGTAGTTTATAAGGATTATACATGTAAAGTAAACTTCTAAACTATACAAAATCTACATGCATTCACACACAAAATGAATTGAAGATACAGTAGCACAAGTGATCTCAATGTTACTATCAAAAAAGCAATATAAAATTACTGCTATGATATGACCTGGTGATGCCAGTCCTTGAGTTGTTACAAATATTGTATTGGAATGTTCAAGCAAATTAAATATGTCTTCTTTGAAGTAGTTTGGTCATACTCTTTTGTAATGCATTTTGAAATTAAGTCATATTAGTAGTCTGTGCTGCTGAATTCCCAGTTCATGACTATACAGTATGGATCAACTAGGCCAGTTATAAAATTGGCAAATAAAACCCTCTGGAACTCAAAGATTGAAACATTAGGAATCCATAAATCCAATGTGATCCTGAGTACTCTCAAAGGTGTCCGATTTCACGGCAGACTGTGGCATGTATTCCAACTATTTATGACCCCTCTGATGGAGGAGGCTGCTGTGACCTGTTCTGACCCTGCCGTTCCTCTGCTTGAATTCTGCAAGAAACACTTTGAATGGGGACTCTGCTTTTTAGCCTCTTATATCTATAGACCCAATGTGATGGTCTCCTCTTTGCCCCACATTTCCCAGATCAGGCCAATGCCTGAGCCTAGCAAAATAATACAAACAAGTGCAGCTGCAAAGATGATTAAGCATGTAAATGTCAGCAATTTAACAGTAACTTGGCAATAAGAGGAAGATAGTGCTGTGATTTTGTGTGTGGGAGTTCTAATAAGGCTATATCTCTTCGATTACTTACAGATATTTTAAGTGCAAAGGTTTTTGGCTTTTAAAATTGAGCTCGTTCTCAATGGTAAAAAAAGATGGGAAACTAGATTTGTTTAACTTTTTGCAGAAGCAAAAAACTCCTCTTAGGCCCCATGTAGTTAAACTTTAGAGATCAGATGTCAATATTGCTTTAGCACTGAACCGCCAGCGATATGAACCCGTTGTCCTTTGGCTTTTTCCCTCCATCTATGCCTGACCTCAGCAGTTCATGTAATGATAAATGAAATATTGAGCACACAACATTCAGCCCTTATGGCCCTTCGCATAAATTGGAGTATCATTTAGGAATAGAAAGATCTCATTAGAAGCTGTAGAAAACTCCTTGGGCTCAGCCAGTAATGAATGTTATAAATGTCAAGGCAGTCAATGCAGCATTGCTAGTAAATTGCTAAATGTTATAAGACAGTATCATTTTTTGCAATTTTTATATTATTCCAAATTACATATGAACATATGAGCAGGATCAGCTAAATTTAAATGAAGGCAAGAGAAATGATATGACTGATTTGGAATAAGACACTTTAAAGTTGATAAGGCGATATAAAAAAGACTTATGGTGGATTCAGACCCCTTCACTTTTTGCACATTTTGTTATGTGGCAGCTCTAGTGCTAAAATTATTTAAATTCATTCAGAATGTCAGAGCAAAACCATGGTTTTAGTAATTTTTTCAAATTTATTAAAAATATTCAACAGAAATATCCAATTGACAAGTATTCAGACTCACTCATTACCCCGTACATAGTTGAAGCCCCTTTGGCAATGATTACAGCTGAGGGTCTTCTTGTGTTTGACACAGAAAGCTTTGTACACCTGCACTTGGCAATTTTTAACACTCCTGTTTTGTCTTTACATTGTGCTTAGGATCATTGTCCTGTTGGAAAGTGAACCTTTTGACCAGTCTGAGGTCCAGACCTGTTTGCAGCAGTACCCTGTACTTTGCTCCATTCAGCTTTCTCTCAACGCTGTCTAGTCTCCGAGTTTCTGCCGCTGAAAAACAACCCCAGAGGAAAAATTCTGTCACCGCCATGCTTTGCTAACAGAATGGCATTGCACAGGTGATAAGTGGTGCTTTGTTTTGTCCAGACTTGATGCTATCTTGGTTTCATCATACCAGCGAATCTTGTTTCTCAACAGTCTGAGACCTTTAAATGCCTTTTGCAAACTTCAAGTGGGCTTCCACGTGTCTTTTACTGAAGAGGGGCTTCTGTCTTCCCACTTTGACATAAAGCCCAGATCGGTGCAGTGTTGCAGGGGATGATTGTCCTTCTGAAAGTTTCTCCAGTCTTCACACAGTTTCTGTTGAAGTCAGCCACAGTGACCATGGCATTTCCCCCTGATTGCTCACTTTGGCCACATGCCTGGCTCTGGGAAGAGTTGTGGTCATTCCAAAATTCTTCCATGTAAGAATTATGGTGGACTCTGTGGTCTTGGAAACTTTCAATCCTGCATAATTCTTTCGTAGCCTTCACCATATCTGTGCAATGACACAATGCCGTCTTTAAGCTCTGCAGGCAATCTCTTCAATCTCATGGCTTGGTTTTTGTTCTGATACACATTGTCCACTGTGGGATTTTCTATAGATAGGTGTGTGCCTCTCCAAGTCATATCCAATCAATTAAAGTGATCACAAGTGGACTCCAAACAAAGTGTACAGACAGCTCAATGACGATCACTAGAATAGGATGTACCTGAGTCAAATTTCAGGGGTCATAGGAAAGGGACTGAATACTTGTGCCAATCAGCTATTTCAGTTTTCATTTTATAATATAAATGTAGAATCCAAGAATCCAAAAACAAGCATGAAGTCTTGGATAATTTTTTGAGTTTTATAGATATGTTTAGTCCTACATCAATGGTAAAGTACCATATATACTCACGGGTAAGTTCTCCCGCCGATAAGTTGGGAGTTGATTTTAACATATACTGTAATTTCTGGTATTTTATAATGTTGTTGTATAAGTCAAATGTGGAAGACTCACGCTATTGGTCCAAGATATTATGATATTCTAACGCCCTGCTGTAAGAGTAACCATGGAGTTAGTTTCCTTCCACATTCCAAGGACATGCAGGTTAGGAAAATGTATAAATTCTCCCTGAGTGAGTACACAGTTGGTCTGCATGCCTTGTACTTGACATTATCAAGTTTGTTACCCCTTGTGATTTTGGAAAACTGGATGATAAACATCAGTAAATGAATGAATTGATGGCTGTATAATTTAAGAGGAATCTTAATAATCTTTCATCCTCTTCAGTCATTTTCCTTAGTGGGGCAGCTGGATTGCATTTCCTTTATTTATTACTTTAAAAAGACCCCCATTGCTGTATTGCAAAAAGCAAGCTACAAAGTTGGATGAATGAGAAAGGAAAAGATATCATGAGGAAATCTGTTCAGTTCAGTCTTAAAAGCAATGAAGCAAATACATGGAGTGCCATCTTGAGTGTTGACTCTAAGCAACCCCAGCATCTTTTGCATCTTTTTCACTCTTTGCGGTTCATTTTCTCCTTATTATGTTTTTGTTTAACTGAACAGGTTTAAAGAAGTCCATCTTTTCAAAACCTGGTTGTCTGATCCCTGAAGTGCAACATGAAGTGCTGTTATTCATTCTGGGAACAGCTCTTCAAGAGCAATAACAAGGAATTATTAGATATATTAAAAAGGCTTTAGCATTCTATACTGCTAGAAGAGGGTCATTCTTTAAAAAAAAATCAATTTCGATCCTATCAGGCCTTTGCAAGTTTGTAGTATAGCATGAATAGTTTTTACAAATTAGATCAATTTCAAACTTGTTTGTGCATGTAAAATGTATTAAAGTAAGCTTTAATTTTGTGTTAACCTGAACTTAACTTTGAACCTGTTGCCATAGTGACGTGACAGCCAATATCCAAAATTCAAAAAGTGAACTGCAGCGTACCTGCTGATTAAATATATGCATAATATGCATACTTAAATAAGGTTAGCTATGCAGTCCCAGCTTGGGTGATCCAAAAGAAGGGATGGGGGCACTTCCAGTGTCACTTCTGTCACTTCATCCTTTGAGCAGCAGCACCTCCTTTGACTCTGGCATGTGCCCTCAGCTCACAGGTAGCTTTTCTTTTGCTAAAATTACCAATCTGATTTGATTTACCCTCCTTATGTTAATACATCACTGACTGCTCACCTCGGAGAGGTAGTGTAGAAAATGTGTGTATTAACGGTGGCCATGTGCCAAGTGCTTAAAATTCCTTACACTACCTAATGTAAGGGTCTACACTCTTTAAGGTTTTTGGTTACAATAAATAAGCATCAAATGTTTGTGTAGTATTTTTTTAACTCGCCTCTTTCCTGTAAAGTCTCCCGAAGCTGCATGTGACCAAAATTCTATTCCCAAAGCCAAATGTGCTCAATCACACAGGACAGCATGGAAGTCATTCTGACAGATGGGGTGCAGGGGACAAACACAGACTTGGCTGTGATAGTCACAAGCATACTTTTTTATTAAATGATTTTATTTAATTAAATTAATTTAATTTATTTAACTCCTCTGTCTGTTTATTTGTCTGGGTCAAATCTTGCAACTGATTTTAAACCCACTTTTGACAAAGCACATTTCTTCAAATTTTGCATGCGTGTTCAGTATTGATGACAATACAATAATCCGTCAAAACCGATGCAATTATGTAACAAATTTTGCTGTAGTCAATGGTTATGCGATTCCAATTAACGCACACACAACAATGATGGAGAGAGAATAAAATGCGATATAGGAGCATACGAGTGAGAGGCGCCTCCAATTTCTCCCACTTGCCTCTTCCAGTGAGTGGAGTGGGTAAATATGCGTGCCGACTTTACTTATTTACTCTTGAGAAGGGGTAGCCTTGATGACCACGTTGAAGAAGTATTGGCGTAAGTTTGCCGTTCTGTCGTCTATTTTTCTTTCGCAGCGACCGAGCGCTAATATCATAAGAGCCTGAACAGAAAATAGAGACCAAAATATAATTCTTTTTAGTGTTCAAATAATCCTGCAAAGAAGATATATTAAGTAATACTTTTAAAGAAGCTTCCCGTTCATGAAAAATGATTAAAGAAAAATAATTTGCAAAATACTCAAAAACTAAAAAGTAAAAAATAAAAAAATATATATACTGTATATACACACACACAGTAAACCCCCGCAAAGTCGCGGTTCAGGATTCACGGACTCAGTCGTTCCCCGATTTTTTCTTAGAACCTAACTATTAATTGTTAGCTGAAAGTGCAAATATCCTCTGCAATTTTTTATGGCTTTTTTCATGGCAATACTGTGCTGTAGAGAGAACAGGAAGCAACCGCTGAGGGAAATGCGGTTTGGGATGGTGAAAGTAGCCAATCCGAGAGCGTTATTCATTTCTCCTTGCTGATGATTGACTGCTGCTTTGTGACGCATATTGTTTTGTTATTCTTAAATGCACACGATGTCGTTGAATCGCCCTGCACCTTCTAAGGCTTCTGGAACTGAGCCTAAGCGCCAGAAGAAGTTTAAAACACTCCAGGAGAAGGTTGAACTACTGGATTTGCTCCGGGAACTAAAAAGTTATGCTGCAGTAGCGCGCCACTATGGCATTAATGAAAGCACCATATGCTACATAAAGAAGAACGAAGCAGCAATCTGGAGTACCGAATTTGTAAGTTTCTGTGATAGTGCCAAACAGGTAACGACCGTAAGGAATAAAAATATGGTCAGGATGAACTCTGCCTTGGCATTGTGGATCACCGACTGCAGGAAGAACATTCCCTTGGATGGTAACATCATCCATGAGAAAGCATGGAAATTGTACCAGCAGTTCGCTACAGGAGACAATGTAGCAACTTCCTATCACAACGTTCCTGAAACCTACAAAGAAAAGCCCAGCACGAAACCCCACCAGAGGAAGACCCGTCCAAAGATACGACTCCTGCTGAAGCGCCTGAAGAAGAGGAGCCACCCGAGGAGTTTTAAATCCTGTGCAGCTACTTCATCATCATCATCAATATCATTCATCATTGGTGAGTACCCTTACATTTTACTGTGTTTTAATTAAATGAAATTATTATGTATTTACTCTGCTTATAACAAAGTAAACTACAGCGCACACCAAAGAAAACGCGCTTGTATGAATTACAGTACGTATAGTGGTAACATCAATATTTTACATTCTAGCACCGTGGGAGACATAGCAGTACAGTACTGTACAGTAGACGGGTTTTTATCTTTACATTCTGTTTTTAGGTAACGTATTAAGGTCATTTTTTAGGTAATGTATTAAGGGCGTCACGGTGGCGCAGTGGTAGCGCTGCTGCCTCGCAGTTAGGAGACCCAGGTTCGCTTCCCGGTCCTCCCTGCGTGGAGTTTGCATGTTCTCCCCGTGTCTGTGTGGGTTTCCTCCGGGCGTTCTGGTTTCCTTCCACAGTCCAAAGACATGCAGATTAGGTGGATTGGCATTTCTAAATTGGCCCTAGTGTGTGCTTGGTGTGTGGGTGTGTTTGTCTGTGCCCTGCGGTGGGTTGGCACCCTGGTTCCTGCCTTGTGCCCTGTGTTGGCTGGGATTGGCTCCAGCAGACCCCCGTGACCCTGTGTTCGGATTCAGCGGGTTGGAAAATGGATGGATGGACCATTAAATCCAAAACTCACAAATGATGATGCTGAATCCAGCATGTTGAATACAAATACAACTCCTTTGGAATATGTTTGTTAGAGATTGCAGCTTTTACTAAGTCAAATGTATTTTATATCCTTCCCTAGTGGTACAACTGTAATTTTAAGATATAGAAAGGAAAAACAAATAACACTAAATAGAGTAATAAATAAATGACCAAGTATAATATTTTTGTCTCATTTGTTTAACTGGTTTCTCTTTATCTACTTTTAGGACTTGAGTGAAATTCTGATGATGTTTTAGGTCATATTTATGCAGAAATATAGAAAATTCTAAAGGGTTCACAAACTTTCAAGCACAACTGTATAGGATACACTTAGCTTCTTTTAAAACTGGCTGACACTCACAACAATACAATTTCAAAGGAAACTCCTGGCAAAGCGTGCAGTCGTGGGGTATCTGTAGTCGGCCCTGACCACATCAAGAGTGCAGGAGACATTTTTGTAGCCTTGGGCTGGAGTGATGTCTTCCCTCTGTCTGTAGAGCTTCAAATTTTAGTGCAGTTGCCAGAGCTTTATGCTTTTCTCATAGTCTTTGTTTCTAAAATAAGAACATGCAATTTCCAAACATGGGATACAATCTTTTGTTAAATGGTGACCATAAATTGACTGTCACCAAACAAGTGTACCCCTGCTCTGCTCCATTTGTCGGTTGTTATCTCTATTGTGCCTTCTCTCTGTCACCTCACTTGTGTGGCTTGAAGGCTTTAGCTGAATCTATTCATGGGCTCAGTTGCCCATCTTAAGTAAAATAATGCAATGTGGAATAAAATTTACAGATCACAGTGGCACATTTTATAACTGTTGGCTACAGATGGCTAACTCTCCAACAATTAATGAGGAGTGGTCCCTTGACACTTACATCATGGTGGCCCCACATCTTGGGGTTCCATCCACAAAACACAATGAACTTAGTCTTGAGGCTTGTGTGCACAATGCTTAACAACTAAACATTATATTCAGAAAACAATGGCAACAAAAATTATATAACAACAAAAAACACATTTCAAATTAATAATTCAACAATAATAGAAATAACAACTAAAAGGAAAATAACCATAAGCTTGGAAACAAACCCTGGCTGTAACAAAACACCTACAGAGATTTTCATGGTGCTACTCCTGCTATAATCCCATACAATAATTTTCCACTCTTTCGTCTACATTTGTTTTTCCTCTTAAAAGATGTTGATTCCCATAATCGCTGTCGGGCTGTTATTGCTATAATGCAGTTTAGGTCTGAGCCAGTATGAGTTTTCACAGTTCTCTGTTTCTGTCTTTCTAAACTGGTTATCCATTTCATTGTTTCATGGTGCCAGTGTTTTATCATGGCAGAAATTGGGAAACAACAATGGATGGGATGCCAGGTCATTAAAAGGCCCAAATGAACCCACCCCCATAATCAGTGGGTTAATTTAGAGTTTCTGATTAGCCCAACATGTGGATCATTAGCTTATGGTATGAAAACCACACTGACCACTGCAGCACCAGCATGCTGCCCAGCTCTCTGTGTAAACATTTTAAATGAAATTCTTCAGATGCTAAACTTTAACATCAAAGGATGCATACATCCAACCTGCTATATCCTAACTACAGGGTCATGGGGGTCTGCTGGAGCCAATCCCAGCCAACACAGGGCGCAAGGCAGGAAACAAACCCCGGACACGGCGCCAGTCCACTGCAGGGTGCACACACACACACACACACCAAGCACACACTAGGGACAATTCAGAATCGTCAAAGCACCTAACCTGCATGTTTTTGGACTGTGGGAGGAAACAGGAGCACCCGGAGGAAACTCACACAGACACAGGGAGAACATGCAAACTCCATGCAGGGAGGACCCGGGAAGCAAACCCGGGTCTCCTAACTGTGAGGCAGTACCACTACCCACTGCGCCACCGTGCCACCTGGATGCATACATTAAAAGTAAAACCTGAAGGAGAATGGTCTGACTGGTGTTTCAATACTTTACCAATGACCTCTTAAAATACAGCATGAATCTTCACACATTTCCTGTCTTGTGATAAAAGCAAAATATCCCAAAAGGGACTCTACTTAAGAAAAAAAAAAAAGAGTTCATCTAATGAATATTAAATACGCCACAGGCCTTTACAGCATCAACTGAAGAGAGCAGTCTCGCCTTGGAGGGCGTCTCTCACATGCACTGTATATTTCACGTATCTCCAATGACAATGTTTAAAGACCTTCTTTATAGGGTTGGCAAGCTTTCTGCCTCAAAGATTTGTTTACCATTTACTGCTTGCTAGGACCGCTATGTAAGTAGTACAAGTTAACATGCAAGAAGACAAGTTGGTGGGGGATTTAGTGTCTAGTCATAATACTTGTTTTTAGCTTGCCCCTCACCCAATAATGTGCCATGCTGAATTGAACTGGAAATCGGCTAAAGGTTAGAAGCCTCCAGTAGCTTGCTGACAGCTCACAAATATATATCTTAAAGTACCTTGTGTAAGTGGAACACATCACAAGCAAACTGTGTCAAGACCTAAACAGACATGACCTACACTTATAGAAGGAACAACGAGCCTATTTAGAGAGTGTAACAAATTACTTGCTGTTATGTAAGTTTTGCAGAGGAAACCGAGTAGTGAGACCTTCATTAGTGAAGCTTAACATGCAGTGCAGTGAATATTAAAATGAATGTGCTGTTCATTGCAGAAGAAAAACAGGGCTGCTTTAAAAGCATGTAGAGAACTGGAGAGGTGGAGGAAGCTGAACACAAATGTACAATATAAATATGTTAATAGTTGTACATAATTAGAGATCCTCAAAAACCTCTAAATGTGTATGTTCACATGTTCAGTTATGCTCCTCACTTCTTCAAAACAAGCCTTTCTTCTTCTTATTGTATACTAGCAAAATACCCATGCTTTGCAGCGGCAAAGTACTGCTTTAAAATTTTTATTAAGAAGAAAAGTAAACCTTTTTAAACTGAGGGAAAAAATACCAATAATTATTTGTTAAGGATCTCTTTGTATACCACGTTGTCAGTTCGGCCCTCTGGTTGTAATATGACAAAGCTGTGCGCTGAGCTTACTCTTGAGCATGTAACGCATAGTTGGCCATGTGAAAAGCAACCTTTCCTCAAATCAATGCCAACCTTTTGTAGAGTCTGTCCCTGAGACTTATTAATTGTCATTGCGAAGCAGAGCCTTACTGGAAATTGGAGGCGTTTGAATTGAAATGGGTTTCATCGATAACTTCGCATCCAGCTTTTGAGAGTTTCAACATTCATAAACATCAAAGTGTCCACTACTCAAATCGTCACCTGTAAATCTAAGATGTTTAAGAGGCACTGGCAGTTGTCCAAAGGTGTAAAATATTTGGCCATTTCGGTACACTTGAAAGCGACAACCGAACAATTCAGCGGCAGCCATCAACTCACATGCAGAACCATAGGTGAAGGCATTTCACTCTTATAGTGCCCCTGTGTAGTATAATTATCTCCTGTACCGTTATCAGTCCACACCTTGAACCTGTCCCAGTCATTCAATACATAAGACACAATGTTCCTCCAGATATCAAGAGTGAGCCTGATATGGCCGTGCAATATGTAACACAGAGAATGGAAAAGGCAGTCGCCATCTCCGGGCATGGAAACCACTTGGTAAGTTGTTTGATTGATGGTGATCACCTCGATAGACATGTTAATGGGGGTACAGTTGAAATGATAAAGGAAATGGGTACCTGAACAATGTAAACTAAATCTAAAATACCTACACAATAACTATAATCGTAATAAACAAACAATAAAACAGCGGAGAAGCCGTGGATTAAATAAAAAGGCTGCAGTTATCAGCAGGGAGACATGAATACCGTGGCAAAGCAAGGAAGGGAATAAAGAGACCGGAGCGACGGACGGCCTTATATAGGCAGGCAGCCAATTAAGTGGGAGGTGTGGGGAAGGGGGACCAAACGCCACCTCACACGTTGACCGAGCTGCAGGCTATGGATGTATATATGTACGTAAATGGGATTCAGTTAGCGTTGGGAACCCGCGTACCAAATTTCTTGAAGATGGGCCCATAAGTAACAAAGACCGTTAGAAAGTTCAATATGGAGGCCGACAGTGGCGTCATACCACCGAAATAAGTATGTGCATCGGTTTCGGTTAGCGCAGGGAAGCCGTCTACCAAATTTCGTGAAGATGGGGCCATAAATAAGAAAGTTTAACATGGCGGACGTTGTCGACCGTTATGACCGTTACGCGTAGAATTTTGAAATGAAACCTGCTTAACTTTTGTAAGTAAGCTGTAAGGAATGAGCCTGCCAAATTTCAGCCTCTACCTACACGGGAAGTTGGAGAATTAGTGATGAGTGTGTCAGTGAGGGCTTTGCCTTTTATTAGTATAGATAACACTTTTATCCAGGGACCCTTGATAGCTTTGGGTACAGTTACAGTTGTTTGCAGACTGTGCCCTTGGCTTAGCCACTACCTACCTGCCTTATTTTCGTTAACTCAATCAGTCCACCACCTCTAGTTTCCTATAATCTGGTTCATCTTTCCATGGAATTCAGTCTTCCATAATCATGGGGTAACCCTTCATTTTGGAAAGCCACTTGTACATAACGCAGGTCCCTCTTTCTCTCACTCAGCTGCTCCTCCCTGAATTCCGAAGCGCTTTTTGCTTAGTTTTGTAGTTCCCCTTCTTCACAAGGCAAGCCTCTTCATAACAGGGCTCGCACACACCGTTTTTGCCAGTGTATTAAAACTTGGGTGCAAAAGAATATCGAGAACAGAAGCTTTGCTTATCTCAAAGTTGCTCTATTACCTTTGAAGCATGAGAGTCTGAGTGTAGCAGTGCTACTTACAGTACTTACAAAGCAGATTAAGCCTCATTGTCTGCCTTAAATATTATGGTTGTAGTTAAAAGTAATTGGTCACATTCTTCTGAAAATATAGAAAATTGGTAAGGTATGCCTTTGATGCGGGTGCTCTAATAATATTGGAAATGGAATAATCAGGAGTTGCAGGTCAAGGAAATAAAATCTGATTAGTGTCTGGTTTAAGGTCTGCTGCTGTCAGGCCTCATGTGGTTTAACAGAAGAAATTTTAATGACAAAGCAGTATGGCTTCAAGACTGACTTAAATGCCTAATTAATTGTTTACCTGCCTAAGGGATTTTATATTTGAGGAAGTGTAGAATTACAAGACTCCACTGCATGGTTACTGAGCTAACATACCTCAGAAAAGATAGGGATGTTTGGTATGTGCTTTCTAGAGGTAAACGATGTGAGAGTTTTTATGTGTTTTTAATTGTTTTATAATTGGCTGATTTGTTGTTTATTTTGTAAAACATCCATTTCAGCCTTTAAAGAACAGTTGTCCGTTTGTTTACCTCTTCATAATGAGCTGTTTAGATATACAGTATGGCAACCTTTGTGAGATTACAAAGAGCTCAAGTCTGCCTTTTTTTAACTCCCAATAAATTTAAACTGCTCCAATAGCCATGCCAAGGGAGACTTTTACAGAGCAATTTGTTGACCTTGTTATTCGGTAATTAGATGTTCATTACAAGTGAATTCTGTGTTACAGTGGGAAAACTTTATAGAACATAATAACATAATAAAGTTGACAAAAGAAGGGACACCATTCAGTCCATCAAGCTTGTTTGTTCAGCTAATAGCTGTGCTCTTCTAATATCTCATCCAGATACTCCTTAAATGTTGTCAAGGTTTCTGCTTCAACTCCATGACTTGGTATTTTGTTCCAGCTTCCCATAACTCTTTGCTTAAAAAAGTGCTTCCTGGCTTCAGTCTTATGTGCTATTACCAAAACTTTTTGTTGGTATCCTCAAGTATGTGATTTACCTTTAAACTGAAAGAATTCTGCTCAACCTGCTTGCCTTTGAAGATTTTTAAAGACTTGGATTAGGTTCTCACACAGTCTCCTCTACTCGAGATTAAGCAGGTTTAATTCTCTGAGTCTGCCAGAGTACAATATGTCCTTAAGTACTGGGATGCACCCGGTCGTTCTCCTTCACACAGCTTCAAGTGCTGCTATGTCTTATTTGCAGCATTGTGACCAGAGCTGCACACAATACTACAGATATGGTCTCACTACTGCATTACATAGTCTAGTATAACAGCCATCCATCCAATATCCAACCCGTTATATCCTGTCCTAACTACAGGGTCACGGGGGTCTGCTGGAGCCAATCCCAGCCAACACAGGGCGCAAGACAGGAAACAAACCCCGGGCAGGGTGCCAGCCCACTGCAAGGAGCACACACTAGGGATAATTTAGGATTGCCAATGCACCTAACCTGCTTGTCTTTGGACTGTGGGAGGAAACCGGAGCACCTGGAGGAAACCCACACAGACACAGGGAGAACATGCAAACTCCACGCAGGGAGGACCCGGGAAGCGAACCCAGGTCTCCTAACTGCGAGGCAGCAGCATTACCACTGCGCCACCGTGCTGCCCTAGTATAACATCCCTCAAATTATATTCACCAGTTTTTACTATGTAATTTAACATTTTATCTGCCTTTCTAATTACTTCTGAACATTGCTTGGACAACAAAAAGATATCAATTTAAACCCATAAGTTCTTTTTAGAGGATATCTGCTTTAGGACGGTGTCTCCCATTTTGTATGTAAAATTGATGTTCCTGTAGCACTTTGCACTTTTCTACATTAAACTGGACTTTCCAGGTGTTCTTCCAGTTCTGAAGGTTGTCCAGGTCTTTTTGAATTAATTTTGCCTCCTCCTTAGTGTCTACTAACTAAATTGGAATCGATGTCATTAATATAAAATCAGAAAACTGTAATGGTCCTAGGAATGACCCCTGAGGGACTCCACTGATGACATCACTCCACATAGAGTATCCTCCTATCTGTACTCTTTGTCTCCTGTTGGCTAACCAGCTTAAGGTCCATTTTTTAGGTTAACTGAGAATCCTACAGCCTGTACTGTCAACTTTAATTTGCCTGTGATGTTCAAAATCATGAGAGAGTAGACAATAAAGGATTTTGCAGGTAACAAGTAAACCCAGAAAATTGCTATTAAACAAAATTTGTGCAAATATTGAGGTACAAAGATGATAACACAGATTTGAAGCATACAGTGTCTGAATGAAAACTGTTGAGCAGAGATGAAAATTCATGGTACAAGGAGTAATTATTTCAGCAGGACATATGAAAGTAAATTTGTTTGGGCATTAAGGATTGTATTACAAATTGCTTGTAAAATCCTTCCAAAAACAGCAAAATAAGGTGAAACCCCCCCAAACTCTAGGCCTAGGCTTGAGGCCTACTGTTCCAAATGGCTTCTACCATTAACATTACATAAGATTTAGCTTATGCTGGCACAAAAGGGGAGACCCAATATTAAACAATCCTTAATAATCTTCTGAAGCAAAAATTAACAAAGAGAAGGAAAAACTGTAAACAAAACTTTTAGCTCTCTGTAAATAAGATTTACTTATTAAAAATGAACAAGAGCAAAAAATAAGATGAAACTAACAACAAAGTCCAGTTGACAAATCAAATCTCAAAATTCACACATACACACACACACACACAAAGCAAGAATCAAAATCCAGAATGTAAAAGCAGAGGATGGTCCTCTAGCTGTAAATCATGGTGGCCCTATCCCCTAAATCAGTGTCTTAAGGGGACAGGGCACATAACTAAATACATTCATACAAATCTGAACAAAAACATGCAAAAGTAACAAACAAATACATTACTCAAAAATGAACAAAACACATAATATGCACAGTAGAGATATTTAAATTCAACACAAATTAAACTGCATTTAAGTCAGGGTTAACACCCTGATTAAATAAAACGTAATACAAATAATTTGGGAAATTCAGAAATACATAAATAAACTAGTTCACCAAAGTACTGACATAAGACTGGGGACACATGGGTATCGGTAGGAATTCACAGAAGGAGATATAAGGACTGAATATTGAAAAGGAACAACCAAGAGCCACAGGGTAAATACAGAGATTGGGAGGGTAATGGAATCAGAATGAAGAAAATGCCAATGCTTCAGATGAGGAATATGGAGGAGAATTATGAGTGGCAATAAAGTAAAACTGGAATGGTACAAACACATCTGTTATAAAGAGGTGACTGGAAGGACTGATGTTTGAGTTTGTACATGTAGTATAGGAAATCCAAAAGCTTCTTAAAATATTAACATCCAAAATGACAGAATGAAAAATTCTGAAAATGCAAGTGTTGCGACATCCACTGATCAGTTCTAGAATTTAAAAAGTGTGATTTTAAGAAAGCAAATTTCTAAATACATAGACAAATATACTCACAAAAGTAACACAACAGCCTGTCCAGAATTTAGTGGGAATGGGAAAATGGGAGTATGGACAGCCAAAGTGATAAAACTGGCTCTGTAATATCAGCCAGATGTGTTCCTTAAGGAAACCTGCCTCACAGCTGGATTAGCATGGGACATATTGACTGATTGCCCTTTTGTACTTGCAGTCTGCTTTCAACAAGATCCACAGCTTGCATCAATGGTAGACAAAGGACACTTGCTCTTCTCTGTAAACATAAAACTCACACATTTGCTCACATCAAACCTATTCAGAAATGCCAGTTAATCCTGTTCTCTCACCAAGTCCAGATATTTATGTGGAAGCAAGTGGAGAAAACTCATGTAGATGTGGGCAAAACATACAAACTCCAGTCAGGCTGTGAATGGGCTAGAACTAGAATCCAGTTAGCTTGAACTGTAAAAGCAGCAGCAGCAGCATCCACTGCTCTATCATTCCACCTTGTTTGTTGTTGGCGTAAATACCAGTACATAACTTGTGCTCATTTTATTATTTACAGCTCCAAATTTTGCAACAAAACCACTTTTATCTTGGAAGAAAGCACAAGAAACCGTTCCCTGGAACATCATTATTCTTCTGGGAGGAGGATTTGCTATGGCAAAAGGATGCGAGGTATATATTTTGATCAGAATTTAATTTTTGTAATAGGCAGAAGTCATGGCATGTCATTTTCTCACTGATTTAATCCAGGGCAGTGTTGCAAGGGGGGGCCTGACATTGCTGCAGCTAGCGTAGGGCGCAAGGCAGAAACAAACATTGGACAGGGTTTGCAGGGCAAACACACACACACCTACACACTAAAGACATACTATGGTCATTTTAGCGTCACCATTTCACATAGTGTGACGTGTGAGTCCCTGTCTTGCACCCCAAAACACGAGGCGGAGTCTCAGTACTTTAGCAAAACCAGCTTTATTCAGCTTGAAGCAGGAACAGCACAGTTATTTATTGTAGCGGGATCTAACACTCTCCTATACACAGAAACAGCAATCAGGCAGGGTTGTGGCCAAGTAATACTGTTCCCTGCAATTATAATGTTCCTTGCATCAGCCATCAATGACAGCACTTAAAGCATGACCGCAGTTGCTTCGGATTTGCTTTTGCTGTGAGCCGTTACAGCACTAGGAGCCTGCGGTTGCCCCAGCAACTGATAGGCTGTCTTCCCCAGACATGGCGATCGCACTTCGGGACACTCTTGGGGGGAGTCTCAAAAGAGTTTAGAAACCTTACAATAGAATTAACCTGCATGTTTTGGACAGTGGGACGAAACTGGAGCATCCAGAGGAAACTCGCACAGACACAGAGAGAACATGTAAATTCCACGCAGGGAGGACCTGGAACGTGAACCCTGGTCTCCTTACTGTGAGAAAGCAGCAGTACCTCTGTCCCACTGTGCTGACGGGCAAAAGTATTTAGATTTTTAAAGATTTCTTGAATTTTGATTGCCCTTTGGCAATTAATTTTTATTGATAACATTATTTGCAATGTTTCATTTGTTTATGTAAATTGACGTATCCTTCCATTCTCTGAACCTGTATCTTCTGGAGCAGAGCTGTGTTTGGTGTGGTGGGGTTAACACTGGAAAGGAGACGCATACAACCTACTCATTCATGGCACTCCAGTTTAGCACTGCCAACTTACCTAGCAGCATGTCTTTCGATTTGTGCAAGGCAACTGCCCCCTCAAAACATTAAACCCAGTTTATATTACAATTTAGTACAAGCAGTGTTCCCTGTAACCAAATATAATAGAGCAATTACTTCAACAGCAGTTCAGCCTAGAAAGATCTGCTTTGTTCTCTTTGGTGGTGCAGCTCACTGCATGTTCTGTCACAATGGAAGTATACAAGCAGAAAAGAGAAGAACAAATACTTGACTAGGAGCACCATGGGAACTACCTCCATTGTTATTCTTCACAGTTCTCTCTCTCCTTGTATTCTGATTGTGCCTGTTAACCAGATGCATGTTTGCTATATTGACAAAAACTACCCCCTTTATACCTAGTTTGGGGTCTTGTGAAGTGATGCAATGGTCCTCCCAAAGGCTGGGAGGCCAGTAGTAGTTAACTAAACCTGGTGTATTTGGCCATAACTGCAAAGCTAATCTACAAGAGCTGTGACCACTAGAGGGCATTACAGCACCCGAAACCCCAAACACAACCTCACAGATAGAGTCCAGGATTAAAAAAATGAATATGTATTGAACTGAATACTTCTAACAGATTTCTCTCTGTTAACACGGCACAACAGTGTAATTATTTCTCTTCTCTCCTCTCCCAAATCCGACTCCATCTGAGTGAGACAAAGCTGCTTCTTTTATACAAGACCCAGAAGTACTTCCTGTACCTGGGTATTGTTCATAGGAAGTAATCGCAGGTCAGGCAGAAACTTCTCAAAAGTAGGGAGAAAAAGTCCCTGCAGCCCCTCCTGTTGGCACCCCTGGAATCCAACTGGGCCAATCTAGGAGACTACAGTTCCCAGCATGCCCTGCAGGTGTCTTTACAGGTACTGTATTTGTGGGATGCTGTCAACTAGTATCTCAGGGAATTGACAAGTTCACATAAGTTAACCCCCGGTGGCTTCCTGGCCAGGTAAGGATACTTGACTGAGCCCTTCTAGGAGGCCAGCATCTCCATTGTGGTGTTGGCACCTGGTTGAGGCAGTGAATGCTCCGCCTTCCTTCTTGTTCAGTTATTGGTTTGGCCTCTGAGCCAGGTAAGAAATATTGAACTGTCCCAGTGTGCCACAACAGAAATTCCATCCCACAGTCTTCTGTAAAATTTAGGATTCAGGACCCTAGTTCATATAGTCCCTGGTTCCTCCTCTATACTCATAAAGGAAAGATTGCAAAAAGTTTTTACAAGTACCACCAATTATCTAGCACACTTTCCATTTGATGATCTTGATACTTTGTTGCTGACACCCACTAGTAGCCTGTCATTGCCATGAGTGGTTACTGCAGCATTTGTCCTGTTGAAAATGTAATACATTTTCTAAAGCAGCCTGTCTGCCATCTGTTATGCTGATGCTCATTCTACTGCAGGCATCTGTTTGCCAAAATGTCATCAAGTAGCAGACATATATATATATATATATATATATAGAGTAACCACAATTAGAGAGCCCCAAACCATGCCATATCTTCTGGGAAGCCCCGAATTCTGGGCCATAATGAAAGTAGGGAGGTCCTCCCCCAATAGCACCCTCTATTGGAATGTAGGGACTCTGACATAGCTGCACTTCTGGACTCCATATCCCAAGCATCCTTGAGGGTGTTCCAACTGGGTTCTCATGTGTGGTCCACTGCCACCTAGCACATGGTAAATTGAATCAATCCCAAGTTCCGGCTTCCGTTAGTTCTTCCACAAAGTTCTCTTTTCGTTCAGCTGGCCAATTCATCCTTTGTTCCTCTTGGGCCTCTCTTGGGATGGCTGTTCTTATCTCACTATATATATAAATATATATAAAGAAGGTCTTACATCCACATACCCCCCCCCCCCCCCGAACCCTCGGACACCACGCCAGACACCAGGTAAAAGTCCAAATATTGAATTTATTATAATAATAATGTGCACAAAGCACCCTCCACTCCACAAATCTCCAATAAACAATATTCAAATAAACAATCCCCCACTCCCAGACGCTTAGCCACCCTGCCTCCCAACTTAGCTCGACGTCTGGGATTTCCCACAGTCCTTTATAGTACTCGACCCAGAAGTGCTTCTGAGCCCTCAGTCCATGTGATTATCCAGCACTTTCGGGTCAGGTAAAAACTTCTTTTTTTTCTTCAGCCCGGAAGTATATAATTTCTTCCTTGGAAATACTTCCATTGCTATACGGAAAATATAAATCCCTGGGTCTCCCTGCAGCGACTCCTGGCCCCCATGGTATCCAACAGGGTTGTGCATTAAAACTCCAATGTCCATGAGGCCCTGCTGGAATTCGGGGCACCTCCATGTTGCAGAAAGGGCTCCATCTGGCGGCCTGGGGGTATTGGCCGGGATGAATGGCTGGCCATATCCCACACTCTATCTATCTATCTATCTATCTGAACTGTACTTAACATTAATAACTTGTATATAACTTCATATTTTCAACTTCATTAATGTTATGCCAGTATAACAAACACACACACGTATGTTTTCCTTGTGCTAACACGACTCACATCTATAGCAGCACAGCAGACAGCGAGAGTTCTACATGGCCACAAGATCCTACAGAGTTTTTGAAATGATTTAGGCCACATTATAAACATGCTGTCGTCAAAAGCTCAACATCACAACTAGCCAGAAGTATTCTTGACCACATCACTGAAAGATGCGTAGTCACTTTCTGTACAATGGCCTAATTTTTTACAGGAAGCGTGGGCCTTGACTGCTTGGTGACTTAATTTTTCACTTCATTGCAGGTTGCACACACACACACACACACATCTAAACTCAGCTGTTCTGCCGATGTGCCCAATGCCATAGGTGTGAGCATCACAAACTCAGGCTATCTGATTGGTCTGATTTTATCTGTTTTAAACAGAATTAATGTTCTGATGTTTACATTTAGTGTAATGGTGTACAGCTTGTGCATAACTTAACAACTGCATGAGTTACCTGAGTGAGAATTTTGTCATGTCATGAAAACAGGTATGTCCTGAGGTATCCAAGATTTTCATAGACATTGATGCAGATGAGGGGAGATGCATTCAAAATAATGAAAGAAACAAAGAACCTTTTCTTGTAGTTGAATTGAAACCTTTTTTAAACAGTTTCTTGCTGCTAGCATACCAAAAAATGAGATGAACTGAACAGTCTCCTCTTATTTGTCAGATTTCTAATGTTCAGCATTATAAACAAAAAGCAGTCATGTTTACTTGCTTAGTTGTTCAGTTTTCAGGTGCTCTTTTTTAAATGAAATGGCATGTAAGATATTCAGTCTCTGTGTTCCTGGGTCTATTGAGTTATTTTATTTCTGTTTTGCTCCTTGCTTCTGACACAGAGAATATTGAACTCGAACTTAAACTCAGCAACTAGATAGCAGAACATTAGGCGAATTGACATTTATAAAAAAATAATACTAGCTTAGAAAAGTCAACATGGAGAAGTCAACCATGAAAGAGACTGCCTTCTAATTAAGGGGGCTGAAGTACAATACTTTTATTCCCCTCTGCCTCCTTTAAATTACAGCTCAAATTCAATGCAGCCCACACAGTCTGACTTCACCTTGTCATTCTCCAAAGCACACGTGAATCACAATTTTTAAATTAGGCTCTCATACCAAACCTGAGTGAAAGCCTGCCTACTGAAATAACAAAGCAATAAATCCATAATGCATGCATGTTTGTGAGGTTGTAGATTTCAAATCCCTTTTTACTTAAGGAAGTGCTGAAGCACCAAATGTTTATCTTTTGTAAATTTATGTAAAGGAAAAAGTACCCCCTTGATAATAGTCACCAAGTTGCATGGGCTATTTTTCTTATTAATTTAGACAAATACCGACAAGCATAAAATTCACATCCAGAGATTGCTACACAATTATTTAATGAAAATCCTCCAAGGCGAATGAATCATTTGTGCTCTTGAACACTTAAAACAGTCAAACTCCCACAGAATGGAGACTAGATTCCTGTTTTCTTGTTTTGCCATCTATTTGTCATCATCTACACTTGGTAAAGTCTGCTCTAGTGTCCCTGGAGGCTAGGCACCTTTTCTCAACTGTGAAGGCATTAAATATAGTAGATACTTCATTTTTGTAGACATGACAGCCAAGACTATGAATCCTCTTTTCCCAATTAAATTCACATAGATTTGAAGTTAGTCTGTCTTTTTTTTTCTTGTTTTTTAAAGGAATCTGGCTTATCCTTGTGGATTGGCAGCCGTCTTCAACCGCTAGAAAGTGTGCCGCCAGGAGTGGCAGCCTTGCTCATCACTTTGGTCATCGCCTCTTTCACAGAGTTTGCCAGTAATACGGCCACCATCATTATATTCCTGCCTGTTCTGGCCGAGCTGGTAAGTGGCAGTTGTTCCCCTCAGGATAGCCATGTGTGGACAATGGGGTACACAAGTTATTTGTGGAGAGTTTGATTTAGAGAACTAGGAGAGAAGATAATGGGCAGGGTTGAGCAATTCACTTAATTTATGAAACAGTCTTAAAGGAATATTCTGTGATGATGTGGGTTCTGCTCTAGGCTCCTGTCTCTGTTTTGGGAGCTCTTGAACCGTTGGCAATGTAACCAGATGAGCTGATCAGTGAGGACACAATGAAGCAAGGGAATGATGCATAAAGGTGCCAAAGTGGTTTTATTTAAAAACAGCAAAATCAACAACAGTGTTCAAAATAAATGGTGCAGTGCAATCAAAACATTCATAATAAATAAATAATCCATAAAAACAGGTAAAAATCCCAGACGTTTAAAACAAGACTAAAACGAGATTAAAATCCTGCCGACAACATTGGGGTCACACAAGCCAAGCTCTGCTCCTTCCCAGTCTCTCCAGCTCTTTCAAGGTATGCTTAGCGGGAGAGACTTCAGCCACCGCAGTCCTCATATTACCGACCCCCGTCCCGGCTGCCTCCACCGGCGTCTGCCTGACCACCTGGAGTCGGTTGTCCTCCCGTCTTCCTTCTTGCACTCAAAGTCATCCCTTGGATCCCTAGGGTGGACATTTCCCCGATCGTACCCACTCTTTCTTTAACTCAGTGGGCACAATTCTGTCCCACGAGCGCCGATCGCTCGCTCCATCTGGGACCCCTGTCCGCACTAACCTTTCTCTTTCTCAGCTGGCTAGCTGGCTCGTCCACTCTCTTTCCCCCAATGCTGCTCTCTCGCTCTCTGCCTCTTCCTTTCTTTTCGTCTTCCGTCTTTTCCTCTCCACCTCGCGCGTCTCCTATTTTTCCTGAGGACTTGGCTAAGGTGTGGCGATTAGCAGTTCCCGGCATTAATTACGGATGTGGATGATTCCTCACCTATGCATATTAGTGAAGAAACACCCACAGCACGTCACATCCGAGAACCGCTCCAGCCACACTACCAAGCCACGCCCTCTCTATTGGCCGCAAGTGCGGCAATTATTTTTTAAAAACTGGGCTTTTATTCTGAGCCGTGGACCTGCTATATCACATATTCTACACAAAAACAATGATTTTTTAAAATGTTATTTACCTCATGTGCTTTGCAGTGATGGCCAAAAGAAGTTCTTAATATATTTTCATGCAGAATAGACAGAAAACAGTTTATCACGTGATAGATTGTATTGGTGACCAGTTCTATCCAGTGACAAGCAGTGCAAAAAACATCCATGGGATAAAAAAAGTGAAAAAATTCTCACATAACTCATACTGCATAATCGACATGTCCATTATTCATTCGTATGGTCAAACTGTGCAAAATGTGTGCATTTTTTTTATTTTGATAAAATCTATTTAATACTTCTGGTATGTTCTGTGTTGACCAGGAAATTTGAATCCACCTCTCCTTCCCGTTCAAGATGTCATGCATTTAATGATGACAGGACTCTTGACTAATAGTTGAGGGAGGGAAGTGAATCTTCAATTCTAATTTTTCTCTTGATATTCAAAGCTGAGTTTGCCAAAAATACAGTAACTGTTAATAATATTTTAGCAACATGTGGATTATGTGTCATGAGTTATGTGAGAATTTGTATTTTTTCTTCCCATGGATGTTTTCACATTGTTTGTTGTTTGACAGAACTAGTCACCATTACAATCTGTCACGTGATAAACTATTTTCTGTCTATCCTGCATGAAAACATGATATTATGAATTTTCAAAAAAGCACATGGGGTAAAAAAACATTTAAACAAAATGCCATTTTTGGATGGAATGTTCTGTAAATGAGTATGGAGTCTGTAAGCAAAAATTGAATGAGGCTGAAATTAATAACCAGTAGGGAAAAATTATACATAGCATGGCCTTGATGACACAAGTTGTAAAGCATAGCCTGGCCACAGACAGACGTGACAACGCAGTGTCCAACACACACACGTTTATTTACCGCAATTATTTACAAATAACTATTTACAGTTCACAGTCCTTGGCTCCTTTGGCCACCTCCACTCCTGTCCCACAAGCACCCGACTCAGGCTCGTTGATTGGAGTGAGGCGGCTCCTTTTATCCTGTCCCGCATCTGCTCCAGGTGCCTGATGATGGACTTCCGGCAGCACTCCCCAGTGTGGCGGAAGTGCTGCCCTTGCACCCGGAAGCACACAGGGCATAAACCATCCCTGGTCTGTCAGCACTTCCTGGTGTCCTGGAAGTGCTGTCCTCCAGGGATCAAGGACAGGCCGGGTACCCAGGGAAAAGAAATGCCGCTCTCCCGGTTCCTCCTTCCTCCAGGCATCCCGGCGGGGCAGGGTTCCTGGCCATCTATCACAAAGTATTAGAGTTAAAATGTTGAGCTGTATTAGTACATAACTACACATAAATGTGATATTATAGACAACAACAACATTTATTTATATAGCACATTTTCATACAAATAATGTAGCTCAAAGTGCTTTACATGATGAAGAAAGAGAAAAAAGACAAAATAGAATTACATACATGCATACAGTTTCAAACCTGAAAGGCCAGAGTCAATCCTGGTAGCACTAGGTGTGGCAGTTCATGGTAGAGCACACAGAAATACACCCACATTCACCCAGGGTTCAATTTCATCACTAGCCCATAATCCATAAATATGTTTGGGGATGTGGGAGAAAAAAATGGAACAGCTAGAGTAAAACCTACAAAGACATGAAGAAAACATGCAAACCTCACACAGACCAAGACTAAGTCCAGCATTCAAACCCAGAGTGCTTGATCCATGAAGCAATAGCACCATTCCAACCACTGGATGAAGCCAATATGAATCTATGAAATGGCAATGATTATAAAATAAAATAAACACACACTATTTAAAAAGGAATAGAAATGCTAAACTGCTTCTGAATGGGAAAGCATCTAACACCAGACTTCCTTTGAACACCCTTTCATTTTTTATTCTATGGTGCTGTTGACCAGAACAGGTTACTTTTGCACAATGAAACGTTATGATGAATTGTTGGGATAAATGTATTTGATAAATTGAAGCATTACTTCGGCAGAATAGGGATGGCGTCTTCTAAATCATTTTATCTGATGTGTCTTTTGGATGATCTGGCAGTTTTACACTGAAGAAAAACAGAATCTAGTCTTTTCATTGTTCCCTTCAGAGCTGTGTAGTGCTTGGAATATTTCAAACTCTCTTAAGCCTTGTATATGATGGCACCAGTAATAAAGGTAAATTTGCACAACAAGCACTAGCCTTGAACGAGGTCACCATATTGTGCATTAATATTTGATCACTTTATATGTAATTTATATTTCCAGGCTTAATGGAGGAAAAGTACGGAAAAAAGACCTCCAATGTTTTTGTGACATACTTTACAACATTAAAGCAACTAACTAATAAGCCTCACGCTTCATGCTAAGCTATCCTCAGTTGCTCTTCCTGCCTGCATGCGGCAGCATTCAATGATTACAATTAAAGAAACCATTAAGACAAACAAGCTAATTCTAAGCAAATCAAATTGCATATACTTTCTGTTTAATCTAATAACACAGAAAACTGAAAAATGTATTGAATTTAGCTGAGGTACTTAGTATCATTAAGTCATTTTAGATCATTATTGGATAGATTGCTCATTGAAGTGTGTCAATATTTTTATTAACTGTTTTCTCCATGCTTCTCTGGGCCCAGAGTTCCATTGTAAGTGGATCCTTGGTCTTAGTGCAATTGCCTGTTTAAGTAAGAAAAAGTAACACCTGAAATAGCCAGTCGAATAACAAGTTGTCTTTTATTCTGGGCCTGGCAGCCTTAAGGCAGTTACCTTCCATTACACCTACACATGGCAGGTGCCACATGCATGATGATATAAGCACATGGGAGGCGTGTGGAGGAATCCGAGATAACAGGGGCACACTGCAAAAAGACTTGCGTGATGGAAGTGCCAAGAGAATGCCATACACAAATGCGGACGAACACAAAAGAGAAATTGCTTGGGAAGCAATCAAACAAAGTAAGCTCAGGTCAATTAAGACATTTCAGGCCCTCAAACCGTTTTGACTGGGAATCAGTCATGAGTCTTGTGTTTGGTTCCTGTCATGCCAAGTGCAAAAAAAAAAGGAACTCTAAGGAGAAAAAGGCCCTGAATGTTACTGGATATTTAAAGGCATTTTTATTGTGTGGGCATACTTGGATGGAGTGGAATTTAGTTGTAGAAAATAACCACTGATGCAGTAAGAGATATACAGAGGATTCAGAAAGTCTTGTGACCCCCTTTGCTTTCTGCACACTGTACTATATTTAGATTTCATTTTAAATGGATAAATTTGCCACTTTTGACCATCAATCTACACTTAATATTCCATAATGACAATGTAAAAATAGGTTTTCGGAAAAGTTTGCAAACTGAATAAAAAACTCTTTCATTCATGTAAATATTCAAACCTTTAATTCAGTACTTTGTAGAAGCTCCTTTGGCAGAAATTAGAGATTTGACTCTTTGTGGGTATGTTTCTTCAAACTTTGCACTCCTGGCCTTGATCAGTTTATCCCATTCTACCTGGTAGATCCACTCAATATTGGATGGGAAGCATCTGTAAACTGCCATCTTTAGATCTCTCCAGGGATGTTCTTTGGGCATTGGCTGAGACACTCAAAGAAAACTAAAGACTTATCTGGAGCCACTTCAGCGTTGTCTTGGCTGTATACTTCAGGTCATTGTCATACTGATGGTGAACCATCATCGGTGTGAGGTTGTGTACACTCTGGAGCAACAACCTCTCCGTATTTGACTGCACTCATCCTTCTCTCAATTATGACCAGTTTCCCTGTCCCTGTCACTAAGAAGAACCCCCTTAGTATGATGCTGCCACCACCCTGCTTTATCATAGGGTTGGCATTAGGTGAGCAGTGATGAGCAGTGACTGGTCTTCGTCAATGTCAATTTATTTATAGAGCACACTTAAAACAACATCATTAATGTTGTAGCCAAAGTGCTTTACATTAAAACATACAATATACATAAATAAATAGAGACAAATACAATACAACACAATGCAACAAGCAGTAAATTGAAACAAATAAGTGACTTTAAGGAGGGAAACATCAGTATCACTGAAGGTCACGGAAAGCAAGAGTATAGAAATGTGTCTTCAATCTTGTTTTAAACAGTTCAAATGAGGGAGACTCCTTAATTTAACGAGGTAAAGAATTACACAGACAAGGTGCAGCAGCTGCAAAAGCCCTGTGCCCCTTAGTTTTGCACTTAGTATGAGAGACAGCAAGAGACAACTGTAGACTGGTAGATCTAAGTTATCTGGATGGCTGGTATATAACACATAATTCAGATAAATAGACAGGAGCATACCCAAGCTGTGATTTAAAAACCAGCAGCAACATTTTTAAATAAGTTCTAAAGTTAATTGGCTGCCAGTGTAAAGAGGCTAAAATTGGAGATAAAAGCAAAAAATGAGCAGCAGCATTCTGAATCAACTGCAACCTGAGTATCTGGGTTTTGCTGACCCCAGAATACAATAAGTTGTAGTAATCAAGCTGCAAAAAGATAAAAGCATGAGTAACTTTATCAAGTTCACTGGGTGATAAAAAAAAGGCTTAACCTCAGCTAAAAGACGAAGCTGGAAAAAGCAACTCTTGACCACGGAATTAATCTGCTTCTCAAAAGGGAGGTTACTGTCAAAAATAACCCCACAATTAAGAACTTGAGGTTTGCAAAGATTCATGAAAGAGCCAAGAAGTTCAAAACAAATCTGAGCTCTGGCTGCAGGACCAGCTATCAGCACTTCTGTTTTATTTCCTTGTTTAAGATTGAGAAAATTGTCAGCCATCCAGGATCTTAGCTCTACAAGACAATTGTGCATCTGATTTATTGCATAATTGCACACAGGAGCATAAACCTGCATGTCATCAGCATAACAGTGAAGCCAGACGTAGTTCTTGGAGTACTGCCCAAAAAAGTTCAATTTTCCTCTCACCAGACCAGAGAACTTTTTTTTCATGCTCTCCGAGTCCTTTTAATACCATTTGGTGAAATCCAAGCAGGAGTCAGCCACTGTGATTGATGGAGTGCTGTTGAGATGGAAGAACCTGTCAGAAAAGTTATACCTGAACACAGTATGGAGTGCCACAGTAAAGGGTCTCAGCACTTATGTAAATGAGAGATTTCAGTGTTTGCTTTTTAACAAATTTGTAAACCTTTCTGAAAACGCATTTTCATTTTATCACCATGGGGTATTGAGTGTAGATTGATGGGCAAAAATGGCCAAAACATTTTAAAGGGGGAAAGAAGTTGATGCTGTCCTAGCACATGATAAAATAATGAATGTAGTATTGACATGCTCACAAAAGTAGAGTGGGCGGCAGGCTCGACCAAGTCAGTAATGAAGATGCATGAAAGCAAGACAAATTAGCTAGATAACCTGACTCCAAGAGAATACTAAAGGTGCTGCTCAGGTGATTTAGAGAGCGACAGCCTACTCCCACTCTTTGGATAGTCACCGTCAGGGAGTATTAACTACACTGAGTGTTTTATTTTCTGATAGTGTTTAGGGGAGGAGACTGAAAACAATAATAAAGAAAATTAAGTGTGGAGACAAATAGCGAGAGAAGTAATCTATACTTACAACAGATGACAGTGGTTTGAGAAAAATGGTTTCTAATGCAATGTTAAGCATGAAGACTTGCTTTCACCCTTAACGTTCTCGAGGACTGAGCTGCTTATGACAGACAATGAAAGGACAAAGTAATGACTAAAGGGGTGTCCCACAATTTGAAGAAATTTGCTGACCTGGTTTATGAAGATGTAGAATAAGATGACAGTAGTATGGAGCAGTGATATTTTCATAATGAAAACGAGAACTTGAACTAAAAATAATGTTTTTTATTTTACATGCACGAGAATTGAAATTAAGGCAAACAGTGAAACTATAACACAATAAAAATAAAAATTAGTGATATGTGAATGAACTAAAATGAGAACGAAAAAAAACAGCAAAAGCATTTTCGTTCAGTCTGGTTCAGTCATGCAGAGGAGTTATTTACTATGCAGTGATCTTGTACCTTGGGCTTACTATAGTCACGTGGTACAACTTCCGTTAAGGACCATTGTTTGTTTGTTGAGCACATTTGGCTCGTCGGGTTGAAGCAGTAAGCATGTGTGCTTGGCGATGGCGAGTTTTGCACAGATGTTTGTGGGTAGAAAGCAAGAAAGTAACATGTGGAAATACTTTAATTACAGCACAGATGATAATAAAAGCAAATGTAGTGTGCGAGAAGAAGAAAAAGAGTCTTGAATTTCAGCGCAGGGCCAGCTGGATCGGCACTTAGTGGAAGTCCAGCTCTTCTCTGGCACCAGGATTGCACTTCAGTACTGGCAGCAGAAATCATCAACATGCAGTCTGCTGATGCCAGTGGCTGAGGACCTCGTCTGTGCACCTGTATTACAGGCACTTGTCCAGTGAATATTTTCACTGTGTGGCTATCTATGCAACGGACATCATCATCGAGACAAATCTCTCGAAATGCGTGCTTGTTTAAAGCTTAAATTAACAGTAATGTGCTTACACAGACTGGGTTCTTGTGTTAAAACCTTTGATCTTGCTGACTGTACTCATTAGGCCTCTTAATCTGTTTGATTATTGATAGTCAAGCTGTGTTTAACGGCATTATGAAATGTGAGTGTATTTTGTTGACTGAAACATAACTTGCATTGAAATATGTGTAGGCTGGCGTTTGTGGTCTTGCAATAGAAAAAAAAACAAAATTGTACTAATATTATGTAAAAAGGCCAGAACTAAATAAAATAAAAACTAAAATTTTAAACACAGAACTAAATAAAAATAAAAATTGTTGACTCAACTGAAAACTAAAATGAAATAAAAGTAAAAATTAATTTTATAAAATAAAATAAAAAGTAAAACTACAATTAATATCAGAACTGAAATATCACTGGGCCAGACGTCAGAGTGCAGCATTTTCAGCTCTGGTGTTTTGGGCTGTGAAAGTAAATGAATATGGAGAGATAAAGCTTTTAAAATGAATAAATGGGTATTCAAAATGGACACACAATTTAATATCAGTGTGTAATGAAGGAAATTGGTTAAGAATGGACTATCTGGAGAGGAAAGATGAAGTGAAACCAATTTTTGAATGCCATGAGGCAATTTTTGTGCAGAGAGTGAATTAGCAGATCACAGAGTGCCAGTTACGTGTTGGCTGGCTGTATGAAATTACAAAGCAAAAAAGCACACAGCACATTTGAGCACATCAGACATGTGAAAAACAACAAACAGTAATGGAGAGTTTTACAAACTGTAGTAGCCATTCTAAGGAAAACACAGGAAATGTATAAAGAGTTTGGGCACTTTGAAAGAGAACCCAATATATTTGAATGGAAAAATATTTAAAAAGTCATAAATTAACAAGGGATGTCTTTTCAGATGAGAGTCAAAATGTAGACTGGCTCAGAATGGCAGTGAAACCCCTTAGGAGTAAATGAGAGTGGAAAAAGCAGGGTCAGGAGATCTTCACCTAGAAGTGACATCATTTGTACTACCTATCATCAGGTCTGTAAAGGAGAGAGAAGGAGAAGCATTAGGCAACAGCACCAACCCTTGACCTGGGGTGGGATTGCCATCATATAAATCCTCAAGTTGTCTCTAAAGCACAGTGTGTGACACCATGTAGGTGTTGAAGATTAACAACATTCTTTGAGAAAGAGAAACTAAGCTTCTAGGTGGGTCAGCCTTTAAACAAGTATGCATACAAGAAAAAAAAGAATGAAATTTTAAAACAATATTAGAGAGTACAGATTATAAAATAGAATAGCCACGTGTGCATCAGGCCCTCGATGCATTGTAGACTAATACAACCCCCAAGCGTGATGGGATTTTACCAAAAGGGTATCTAATGGCCAGAAAGTTGCCCATTTACTCCAATCCACAAGAAAGAAGACCAAATGGATTCCATGAATAATAATCCATAAGCCTTGTCCCTGTTCCATGCAAAATTGGAGAAACTATAATCAGACATAAAAAAAGATAATTTTGTGAAAATAATATTCAAAACTAGGGGGCTTAGCCCCCTGCTCGCTTTGTTCGCCAACCCCCGTGTCTGCGCTATGCACTAGCCTCTTTGTGGCTCTGCCACTCGCATATGGGGATGCGCATGTACAATTTAAACAGATTGTTATTTTCATGGGAATTGTTACATATGCATAATAGAACTAACTATTTTACATTACAGCGAGTAATTAACCACATTAAAAAATAGTAAAACATAATACAGTAATCCCTCCTCCATCGCGGGGGTTGCGTTCCAGAGCCACCCGCGAAATAAGAAAATCCGCGAAGTAGAAACCATATGTTTATATGGTTATTTTTATATTGTCATGCTTGGGTCACAGATTTGCGCAGAAGCACAGGAGGTTGTAGAGAGACAGGAACGTTATTCAAACACTGCAAACAAACATTTGTCTCTTTTTCAAAAGTTTAAACTGTGCTCCATGACAAGACAGAGATGACAGTTCCGTCTCACAATTAAAAGAATGCAAACATATCTTCCTCTTCAAAGGAGTGCGTATCAGGAGCAGTAGATAGAGAGAAAAGCAAACAAATCAATAGGGCTGTTTGGCTTTTAAGTATGCGAAGCACCACGGCACAAAGCTGTTGAAGGCGGCAGCTCACACCCCCTCCGTCAGGAGCAGTGAAAGAGAGAGAGAGAGAGAGAGAGAGAGAGATAGAGAGAGACAGAGTTTGTTTTTCAATCAAAAATCAATACGTGCCCTTCGAGCTTTTAAGTATGCGAAGCACCGTGCAGCATGTCGTTTCAGGAAGCAGCTGCACAAAAGATAGCAACGTGAAGATAATCTTTCAGCATTTTTAGACGAGCGTCCGTATCGTCTAGGTGTGCGAACAGCCCCCCTGCTCAATCCCCCTACATCAGGATCAGAGAAAGTCAGCACAAGAGAGAGAGAAAAGTAAGCTGGGTAGCTTCTCAGCCATTTGCCAATAGCGTCCCTTGTATGAAATCAACTGGGCAAACCAACTGAGGAAGCATGTACCAGAAATTAAAAGACCCATTGTCCGCAGAAATCCGTGAACCAGCAAAAAATCCGCGATATTTATTTAAATATGCTTACATATAAAATCCGCGATGGAGTGAAGCCGTGAAAGGCGAAGCGCGATATAGCGAGGGATTACTGTAATTTGAAAGTAAGTTATGTTTCATGTTGCGTTAGAGTTATGCGTTGCATTATACGATTTTGTTCTGTTTGGCTTTGAAATTAACATGCAAATACTTTTTAAACATACACTTTTACTTTAAAACTTCAGTAAAACAATTTTTTGAATTACATTTTTGTCAATATCACATTGAATTTTGATTCTGTGTTTGGACTTTCATTGTGACAATGCAACATATAACTGCCTGTGATTGAATTTCGTTTCTTTCTCTCTTAAATAAAATGACTTTTTCGAATGTTTGGCTCTGGGATTTGTTAATTGCCTTTGCAAAAGTTATTCTAACAAGAATCTGTTTTAATATGAATGGAATATCAAGATCTCCTTTGTTGTCTATATAATGTTATCCATAGAAGATGTACATTACCTTTCTTGGATACATCCTTCTTTCTGCAGTAATTCGGGTGGTGGAAGACTGGACAGTGTTAATGGTTGTAGATATTTTTCGGGATATTTTAAGTTGATGTTTTTATCTTCCGCACGATCACCACCAACTGTTTCAGCATTGTCTATTGATATGTATTTAATCAATTTGCTGTGTAATCGATCATCATTTTTGGCGTTAATTCATTTGACTTCATAGTTTCTTGGTGCTAGGATTGCCCATGTACTCCTTTTTTCTGTTGATAACAGTACCATGTGCATACCATGTGCGTGGTTGAATATGGTTGAGAGGAGGGCGTGACTTGAAAAAATCTCATCGCCAACGTCTCGTCTCGCGGGACTTGAAAAAAACCTCTTTAAAAAAAAAAAAAAGTCTAGTCTCATCCCAGGGTATTTTTATATAATAGAGAGATAACATCAGCCAAGGGTTTATGAGAGGAAGATCCATCCAAACCAGTCTGTTAGACATTTGGAACAGCTGGAGTAGTGACATCATTTACTTAGGCTTTCAAGAAGGCTTTGCCACAGTTTCACAAAGAACGTTCATTTTGAAACCTGACGCTATGGACTTCAGAGCTAAGTTACAAAACTGGATCTGAAGCTAATGAATCCACTGCAGGCAAATGCAAGAAAGATGCTCCCCATGGGGTAAGGTAATCTATGCAGCCCTTTTGTGATCTGTTGTCAGAACCTCTATTCTTTTTAATTTGCATTAGTTAGATACTTAGTGAACTTCAGATGTTTACAGATGATACCAAAATTAGAGGAATAGCAAATGCCAAAGAGACAACAAAAGGAATCAGAAAAGACTTCCTTAATTTTGAAATCTGGGCTACTAGCAGGTTGAAGTTTAATGTAAAGATGTGCAAACACTACCCAAAAGGGACATTAATCATAAATACAAGATGGATGACAATATTCACCTGGAAGTGGTTACTGAAAAAATGCTGAAAAATGTCATAACAATCATTAACAATTTTTGAATATAAATCAAGGGATGTAATCCTCATTTGGAAGACTGTGTGCAGTTGTTGTTACAATGACACAAAAGAGACAGAACAGCTCTAGAGGATGTATGTATGAAAGTAACCAATTGCATTATGGAACTAAAGAAATATGGTCTACTCTGACAGGCTAAAGGAATTAAAGAATAATTAGCTTTGTGCAGACCTAATCCAGGTCATCTAAATTCTCAAACACGTGGATAAAGTTGATCTAGCAGAATTTTTCCAGTAAAGAGTGAATAACATACTCGTAGGTAATGATGAAAATTAAGGACCAGTGCATTTCAGACTTTATCCAGGATATATATCTTTACATATATGGTCGTGGAAATCTGAAACAAATGACTGAGTCATGTAGCTGAAGCAGGACCCTTGACAGCTTCTAAAAGGTATCTGGATGTAACATAGGGATAACGCGGTGTTCTCTTTTCTTATATCAAATGTTTTTGTCTTTTTTTCTTCTTCTTGGAATGTGCCAGGTGAGAATTTGGCTAACTGACCACTGTTTACCTATCCTACAATATTATATACCATGCACTTATAAAATAAACAGACCACAGTGACACACTGAATATCATTGATCTTTACCTCTGGACATCACTAATGATTGTAATGTATGCAATGGTAAGTTCTATTAAATAATGCGTGGCCAAGCCATTGAAGGTTCTATACACTATATGAATCATTATTTTGAGATCAGTCCTAAACTTAACTGGAAACCAATGTAGTTGTACTTAGTTGTACTTTCTAGGCAAACTAATAAACACAGTGCCGCCAACCTTGATATAAAATGATTTGAGGAGCTTGTGAGCAAGGCATCAAAGTAGTTAAGTTTCTTGAAGTTCGTATTAATTAACATGCGTAATACATAATGAGAAATGCCTTCATTTTCCAGTATTTTTAGCAGGAAATATGAAATTTCAGTATTGAGTAATGTAAGCACCCAATGATGGGTGTTCTTTTTAACACAAATCTAAGAATTGCATGGATTCAATACATCTAATATTTACACCCTCTGCGGTGGGTTGGCACCCTGCCCGGGATTGGTTCCTGCCTTGCTCCCTGTGTTGGCTGGGATTGGCTCCAGCGGACCCCCGTGACCCTGTGTTCGGATTCAACGGGTTGGATAATGGATGGATGGATTTACACCCTCTGAGATTAAAAGGAACAGGCTCCTTGAAAATCATTTGCAGAATTTCCACCAACTAAAACAGGTGTCTACATTTTCATGCTTCAGGACATCTACAGCAGTTATTACTGAGAATTGGAATTGGAATTGCAATACTAGAATAACTGACAGAAGTGATCAAGGGTGGGTTTTGTAACCTGATTCTGCGGTGGAGCAGATGGGGAGGATTTACTGGAGGTGTTTAGAATTATGGCCTCGTTTTATAGTCCTCGTTTTGAATCTTTTCACCCTCTCTTCACTCATCTTACCCCCTGCTTTAAATTGTCTCAGAGTGAGTGCACATGTGTGCCCTGTGATGGACTGGCATCCTGCCCAGAGCTGTTTGCAGCCTCTCTTTGTTCCTGAACTGGAAAAGTGGGTTAGACAGTGGATGGATGAATTGACGTTCTTATAATGTTTGTCTTCTCTCTGCAGGCAGTGCGTCTCAAGGTGAATCCCCTCTATCTGATGATCCCTGGCACAGTTGGCTGTTCCTATGCATTCATGTTGCCAGTTTCTACACCCCCCAATTCAATTGCATTTGCTTCTGGGCATCTGACTGTCAAAGACATGGTAGGTGTTGTCTTATTCCATTACACCTTAATGTTACAAGCTAAGGAGTGTGCATTATGGCACCTTATCTGTACAAATTCAAAGATGGAATGTATTGATCATTCACTGCCTGTTATAAAAGAAAAGTCTAATTGGTACCAGTTTGACTGCCCCATGTGTGCTTCAGAAAGTTATATCAGTGGTATTAACAAACTTGACAATTATTGTAAGTGGTAACAGACTGTAAGAACTTTTCATTAATTCCATTCTAAAGTGCAATATTTAGTTGGTGTTTTAATCAAAATGCAGGGACCACAAACTGTGGTTATCAATGCTCTTGTGCAGAAATCACTTATCATGCCACTGCCCCATTCTGATCACATTTTTAAGTAATGATTTGAATCTTTTTACCAACGAATGCAGTAGTTAATGCTGCCATGATGTTGAAGGCTCGTCTGGGGAAAGAGGTAAATGTGGACCCTCACCACTATGGAACCAATGACTTCTTGTATGATGTAGGCCCTGGGCCTCTTATGGTCTCGGGCCACTTTAGAGTGTTGTGTTCCCACTACACAACAGGGACTGTAACCTTTATGGAAAATGTGTGACACGCAAAGAAGAGTGAAGCAGTGCAAAGCAAGATGCATTCACAGGGAGACCTCCTGCCAAATCTTGCTTTGATGTGGGGTATGGCATGGTGCACCAGGGAGGCGGCATCTATGAAGAGTAATGCAGTACTAAGTGTGATGCGATTGGCAGTTCAAAGGGGAACCCTGCACCTTGTTCCTTTGAAATGATTGTGGCTTCATAGAGTAGATTATTGCTTTGATGCAGTGCATGGCATAATGTACCAGGGAGGTGGCTTTGGAGAGTGATGTGGTGCGAAATGTGGCATGATTGGGAGTTCAGGGGTACTCCCCCACATTATTGCTTTGAAGTGATCACTACTTCACAGGGGAGATTATTGCTTTGATGTGGTGCATGGCATGGCACACCAGGGAGACAGCTATGAAAAGTAATGCAGAGCTAAGTACGGTGATCCATCATCATCAATAAGTCTGCCAATTCCAAACTACTAACAGATTTATAAGATGGCACAAGAGCTTGTAATCAACCGATCAGCATAATTCATCACCCAAGCCCCACCATGATAGTTCCTGGTCAAAAACAGTACCTGGAAATAACTACTAGGAACTGCAAATGGCCCGAGTTCCTGAAGTGTGAATGCTACAAAAGTAACTGGATTTGTAAAAAGTCTCTGATTCCTGAAAAAGGTGGAAAAACATCTATTAGGTCTGTTTCCTTGTAATCTATGTAAATAAAACAGCAATAGCCTCTGTCTGGCTTTTTCACCCTTGTTTCATGTTATTTATCTGTTTTGGATAATAAGGACGTCACTTCTTGAACTGTGTTTATTGCCAGGCATCATAGTTGCTAAGAACTTCTCTTGGTGTTCCACTCATACACAGATACTACGGAATGTATGACACCATCACAACATTATATACAGTAATACTGAAATGGAGAGAGAGGTTAGGAGCACACGCTGATACAGCGCATTGCCGCACCTGAGTGCACCCATGTGACAGTTGACACCTCAGCACCACACAAGTTCAGATGGAATGGAACAAATGTGAGTTTTTTTATGGTGGCCAGAGTGCCAATTCTGCCACCAACCCCCAGGTTT